>NC_136791.1:52165614-52256164 GCF_951216825.1 Electrona antarctica
CCAATATTAGCCAATCAGGATGGAACATGGGAAATTGTGCAGATCTGTGTTGATCACATGACTATGGAGATAGTGTATACCGAATTGTGTGATGTATGGATAAAATGTGTACGAGTAATCTACAGAAATGTGTTTTGCCTAAATCGGCCTCATGGTGGCGCTATAACGGGCCGTTGAGGAATATTTGGGGCAGAGGTTCATCGTTGGCATCCATGGAGTGTGTGTGCAAAGTTTGGCATGGATCGGGCCAACGGTACCGGAGATTAGCTGATAACGGACGGACGGAAGGACGGACGGACGGAAGGAAGGACACCCGGACGGACGGAGTGCAAAACATACTCTCTCGGAGACAATGACAGTAAAAGGCAGCGGCAAACAGAGGGTTTGTACCAGATATGTGGTGCATAAAAACTGAACACTGAACACACAGCAATTCACAAACACACACACACACACACACACACACACACACACACACACACACACACACACACACACACACACACACAGCAATTCACAAACACACACACACACACACACACACACACACACACACACACACACACACACACACACACACTCACACCCCCTCATTTTGTGTGCTGCCGTCGTCATACCTTGATGACCTTGAAGCTGAGGTGTCGTTTGTAAAGCATGATGATCTTGTACTCGTCGGAGCCGTCATCAATCATGTGCCGCAGGGTAAGCAGCGTGTCACGGCTGGACAGCACCGCCTTGCGCCATGCCGGGTCACTCTCGTGGCAGATGACCAGGCTGGTGCGGTAGTTACTGATGGCCTCGTACAAGATGGACGCCTCCTCTGTTTCTTCCAGGCACGTGAAGTGATCCTGAGAGGTTGAGAGTGAGAGAGAGTAGAGGTTGGAGAAAACAAAGGGAGTCGACTGGCACACTTTTCCATGCACTACGTGCAGCGCTTAAATACTATAGTCAACAGTCTCTAAAACGCAAGTTGAGTTGTGAGTTGTGTTGATGTGGACTGGCCTTTCTTCATCGTGTGACGAAAAGGTGTTTACCTGGTGCAGCTTGAGGCTCATTCTAACCCCAGGAGCCACCACTTTCTGTAGGAGATCCATGTCAGCAAACACCCACTCATCTTTGGTGGCAATGCGGAAGTCCCCTTTGAACAGGGTGTTGAAACCATACAGGAATGACTCCAGACTTTGGAGATAAAGAGATGGGATGCAAGAGAGATGAGAGTTCCAAGACAGTGAGTGAATCTAAGAATAATATACTTATAGTTATGAATCAGAAAATGACAAAAAGCATTTTAATCATTCAGATCAATGACTCTTTCTGATGACAATGATTAACTGGCTTTAGCAACAATTGGCCCCCTCTGGTAATTCTTACTAACTGCAATTGTCAACTGGACAACAGCTGCCATGTTGTCTAAACATGCATCCAAACTTGTTATGCATTTACATTATAAGAATATGATTTATGTTAAAGTTTATATCATATCGTTTAGTTTTTTTGGTGTGTATTAATGAATACTAATTTAGATCTTTTTTTAGATTTTAGATTTTAGACTCCTGGACCATGCCTTTTTTCATGTGAATATGAGCACAGGGAAAGGCTTGATTTATACTTGCTTACGAACTGTCGCAGCATAAAAAACAGCCGATCTGCAAGTTCACAATGTCTCGTGCCACGACCTATTGTGAGCTTGTAGATCAGTTCGGCTCATGCACGACACTGTCCACATGACGGAGCACACACACACACACATGGAGCGTTACCTGTTGGACATGTTGTGTGATGCGGTACCAAGGGACCTCCTTCCCAGGACGGACAGAGCATAGGACAACGTCACCAGAGGAGAGTCCTCATCACTGTCCACTGGCTGCACGCACGCACGCACGCACGCACGCACGCATGCACGCACACACACACACACACACACACACACAGGGCATAATAAAACATTAACTATGTTGGTTATGTAAATATGGCACGTCACTACAGATTGGTACAGTATGTGCTTCTTTGCACCCACCATCACCCCCAGGTGGCGCTTCTGTTTTCCCCTGGTGTTTTTTTCTTTTCTTTTTGAGTGGTGCCAACCACTCCATTGCGGAGCTATGTGTGTCCCTGGCTGCCTGGGTCCCTGGCTGTTTTTTTTTTTTTTACATACAGTATATCTCCCTGCTCTTAAATGGTTGTCTTAAATTTGTATTCATAAGGGAATAATATGAAGAAGAATCTAAATGTCAAGATCAAATACATAATATATGAGTATTTACATGTTAGCCCACTTTTGGTGTTAGCATTATGTTATGCTTTAGCTATTGAAAAATAGCAGAGCTACAAGCTCATAGCGCGCCACCGAGTGGCGCGCTACGAGCTTGTAGGTCTGCTATTTTTGAAAAAAATCGTGTGTTAACCTATGTGACTGTGTGGCTATGTGTGTGGCTATGTGACTATGAGTACCAGTAGGGGCAAAAGTGGCGCTGTTGTGCCAGAAACAGAGAGAGAGATAGTGTTGCACTGTTGCCTACTGCTAATTACAGAGAGAGAGAGAGAGAGAGAGAGAGAGGCAGGGAGGCAGAGAGGGGAGAGGGGATTTGCACCACTCAGTTCACACGGGTGTGATTTTTTTACTTTCTCGCGCCTGTAGCGTACCGCCTCCATCTTGCCGGCGCAGTGCTGTATCCACTCCAGGTAGACGTTGCAGAAGCTGGCCCGCGTCACGCCCTGCAGGCAGTGCACGTAGTCCTCGTCGATCTTGACGCTGAACACCTGCGGGTCGCGCTCGATGTGGTGCCACTTGGTGTAGGACTGCAGGGCCTCCTGGATGGACGCGTCCTTCAGCCAGCTGGTCAGCTTGGGAGACTGGACCAGGTAGTAGATGATGCTCTGGAGGGAAGGAGGGAGGGAGTTGGATGTGACATAGAGCGAGGAGAGAGAGGGAGGGTTAACCCATTTTGGGTGGGAACCACTTTTGGTGTTATGCTTTAGCTATTTTTGAAAAATCGAAGAATGACTGACATAGAAACATAGCTTTTTCAGAAAACTGTCAGGATGTAGAAGACATTTTTAGAATCTGATCTCAGGTCAAAATGGGTTAAGAGACTTTGATTGATTGATTGATTGATTGATTGAATACTTTATTCATAATTTGCAAAGACGAGCACAGGAGAGTACAGGGGGTTCGCTGCCACAAATCTATTTTCCGGGTGAAAGAAAAGACGACCATCTGTCACAACACACGTCGTTTTCCTACATCCGGTTCTGGTGGACCTTCAAAATCAGGGTTTAATTCACTGAAAAACACTGGCGGTTTTGGAAGAATTAATGAATACCTGGCAGTGAGTATGTTAAAGATGGAGTGCCACATTTTTTGTATTTTTCCAGTTTTTCCTGAGGTGACAGTACTTCATTAGACACCCTGGAGTCGTTTTTATGTGCGATGATGTATTCCCTTTGTATTTAGGGTTTCTTCCTGGAGGCTGAACCCTTGACAGTCAAACGGGCCAATGAAATAAACAGTAATATAGTGACATCACACTATCAGCCCCTCTCCTAACCCCTCCCCCTTTATCATACAACTACAGCTGTGGGTGCGGCTTCAGTTCAGGTGGATCACCACCCATCACCACCCACCAGGCAAACCAGGCATACTTAATGAACTGGTGGGCGTGTCCACATAAAAACGACATTTTAACAAATACTGTACACTTTTTGGAAAAGATTCTTCCTCCTTATATAACAGTAAGACCTGCTGATCATGTTTTAGGGTGGAAAAAAATGGCACTCCATCTTTAAATTTCCATAGACTTGGCTGCCATATGACGTAATTTCCGAAAGCCAGACGTTGGGGGGGGGGGGCTCAAAAGGCCCCAGGGGCTTGTTTCCGTTGCGGTCCAATTGTACTCAATTCATCAGTAAGACATAGAGTCCTCCTCTCCTCGGCTGATGGTGGCTGTACCTTCAGGTAGTAGGTGATGAGCAGCTTGCGCAGGTCGTACACCTGCAGCATGGTGGCGGCGTTGTTCTCACTGATGCTGTAGCCCTCCAGCAGGTACTTGGTGGCCGTCACCTCCCAGGCCAGCCAGCGCAGGTTGAAGGCTGCATTGCAGGACAGCACGTGAGGCAGGTGGCCCGGCTCGCAGCAGCAGCACGCGTCGTCCTCTTCCACGCCCTCCGTGATGGCCTCCACCTCCCGCTGCTGGCAGTACGTACCTGAGGGAGACACACGCGTGGAGGGGGTAGGGAGAGAGAGATGGACAGTAGCCAGAGGTAAGGAGAGAGAGATGGACAGTAGCCAGAGGTAAGGAGAGAGAGATGGACAGTAGCCAGAGGTAAGGAGAGAGAGATGGACAGCAGCCACGGCCAGAGGTAGGGAGAGAGAGATGGACAGCAGCCAGAGCCAGAGGTAAGGAGAGAGAGATGGACAGTAGCCAGAGGTAGGGAGAGAGAGATGGACAGTAGCCAGAGGTAGGGAGAGAGAGATGGACAGCAGCCAGAGCCAGAGGTAGGGAGAGAGAGATGGACAGTAGCCAGAGCCAGAGGTAGGGAGAGAGAGATGGACAGTAGCCAGAGCCAGAGGTAGGGAGAGAGAGATGGACAGCAGCCAGAGCCAGAGGTAAGGAGAGAGAGATGGACAGCAGCCAGAGGTAAGGAGAGAGAGATGGAAGGAAGGAAGGAAGGAAGAAAGAAAAGGAGAGAAGGTGGAAAGGAAGAAAGGAATGATTGATTTGTGTGTGTCTGTGTGTGTGTGTGTGCGTGTGCGTGTGCGTGTGCGTGTGTGCGTGCGTGTGCGTGCTTCGCGCCGCGTTGTGATCTTGTAGATCGCCTATTTTCACTACTTCTTAAACATTTGTTTTCGAATTTATGGAATTTCTTAGATTTTTCCTTTGATTTCCTCATGAAATTACTGAAAAAAATATTGGAATTTTGTTTTGAATTCATAAAAAATCTACAAACAAAATGTAGGAAACAAGAAATAAAGGGACCCATAAAAATGTGCCTGCGACCCACAAATGGGGTCCCGACCCAGTGTTTGGGAAACCACTGGTACACACAGTCTGTACCTCTGAACTCCAGCCCCCTCAGCTGGAAGGTGACCAGGCCGTTGCCGATCTCTATGAGGTGGACCAGGGCATTGAGGTAGTCAGAGGCCAGGATGAAACAGTCCCCGGCGCTGTAGTTGCCCCAGCGGCCCAGCTGCAGATCCCCGCACAGCGAGTGCTGCAGTGAGCGGGTGAGGTACTCATAGAAGATGGAGTTGAGGTTGTTGTCGTCACAGCCTGGAAGAGCAGGACACATGGAGTGATGTAGGGCTGTGCTGATATATATATCGGGCATACATCGATATCATATATATCGGTATTTGCTTGTTATTGGTCAATCGGTATCGGCAAATAAAGTAAAACCATCACCGATGGCAGTAGCCGTTATTTAACCTATTTTGACCTGAGATCAGATTCTAAAAATGTCTTCTACATCCTGACAGTTTTCTGAAAAAGCTATGTTTCTATGTTAGTCGTTCTTCGATTTTTCAAAAATAGCAGACCTACAAGCTTGTAGCGCGCCACTCGGTGGCACGCTATGAGCTTGTAGATCTGCTATTTTTCAATAGCTAAAGCATAACATAATGCTAACACCAAAAGGGGTTCCCGCCCAGAATGGGTTAACCCATTTTGGGCGGGAACCCCTTTTGGTGTTAGCACTGAGATAGAAACATAGCTTTTTCAGAAAACTGTCAGGATGTAGAAGACATTTTTAGAATCTGATCTAAGGTCAAAATGGGTTAAAACTTAATCTATCTATGAGGACGGAGGTGGAATTTGCAGCGGATTTACAGTGGAATTACAGCGGAAGGTAGGATGATGGGTCAAGTACACATTCAGTAAAGAACATGCTTTTAAAACATAGTGTAATAAAGGCTGTGTTGATGTTGACAGGGAACAATCAATTGCCTACTTCACCTGGTAAGTGTGGCACACAAAAGTAGATGTAGATGGAAATCTTACTGTACCTGTCTCCTTATCCACCTGGGACACCAGCCTGCTGTTAGAGTTGTCAATGCGCTTGGTGCTGCAGAGAGACAGGGACAAGAGTCCATTTCATATACTTGCCCTGATGAAGACTCCTTTGTGAGTCGAAACATGTTGGCATTTTCACATGATTGATAAAGTACCTTGATTTTAGATCCACCCTCTCCTCATTTTTATACTTTTTTGAGTGCTCGGATCGCCGCCTTCTCTTCAGCATTTCAGTCCCTTTGATCTTTGAAGCACTAGCCGACCTTTTCAACTTTTTCTGCACCTCCGTTGACCACATAGTTGATTTTATTTTTTCGCTTTAAGTTAGGGCTGTATTTTGCGTGTCTTAAGTACCAGGTCTTATTACTTAACTTAAGACCTGGAGGCGTGGTCAATGCTCTTTGGCCACTCAGAATAGCCAAATGGCATTGATCACGCCTCCAGGTCTTAAGTTAAGTAATAAGACCTGGTACTTAAGACACGCAAAATACAGCCCATTACTAAGAGTCCATTTAAATTGAAGACCCTCAAAATTCAAAGACCTGGATCGGAGCCGCAGGTTTGGATGAAAACCTGATCCCCTATCCAAAGCCACAGGCCTGCTCCTAGTCTGTACTGTACATTGTGTTATAATACAGAGTGAATACAGTCAAAGTCAAAGTCATACGATTTGTCACACACGTTACCGCAGTGACATTTGTTTTCCGCATTTGACCCATCTCTTGGAGCAGTGAGCCGCAGCCAAGGAGCGGTGAGCTGCAGCCGTGCCGTGCTTGGGAATCATTTGATAGATTTGATAGATAGTAGATTAACCGATGCTACTTCTGCAATTAAATTGCCATTGAAAAATATTTCTGAAACATTCACTATTTTCTGAGTGAGAACGGGTGCAGTAGTATGCACCCCAGTGAGAACACCAACCCTTCCAACACAAAGTCAGCACCTGTACCAGACGGACCTGAAACCAGATATCTTGGAACTGGAAATAATAGTAATAAAAAAGCTTGCTATTCTGTTGATGATGGAGCTGTTTTCTCTGTTGTTTCTGCTGCTGTTGGCGGTGTTCAGATACTACTGCTGAGGTTTGACATAGTGCCACGTACGCCACTCGTAGTGTACGGAATACAATATCTCCCAGAGACACCAGTTGGTGGTTTTGAATCGCGAGGAGATGATGTGGTCTCGTGGTTCATGTTACTGAAGTATTTCTGTTGCATCCTTCCCCTTTAAGCTGTGTCATCAGGACCCAGCCTGGCTGTAGTATTATCACATTAATAGATACATTAAGGATCTACTTTCCAGCTGTGTGATTTTTTTTTATCACACAGCTCTATGCTAAACACAGGCATATTCTACTGTAGTGAAAGACTGAAAGTCAACTCAGAGACTCTTGTATAGCGACCGGAGCACATGGTGTATTTGTAGAGTGCTTTTTATTTAATTCCTGCGCATTTTCCATCAATAAATAAAAGACTGGCAGAGGCAGTGGGTTGCAGTTAGGAGTGAGAGATGTATGTGTGTTTTTCACCCCAGCATGTCACTTAAAGCAGGGGTTCTCAACCCGTGGGTCGCGACCCCTCGGGGGGTCGCCAAATTATTTTAGGGGGTCCCCAAAAATATTTAAAAAAAAATAAATAGCAGATCTACAAGCTCGTAGCGCGCCACTCGGTGGCGCGCTATGAGCTTGTAGATCTGCTATTTTTCAATAGCTAAATTATAACAATGCTTAAAACACCAAAAGGGGTTCCCGCCCAAAATGGTTTAAGGTTATTGTAGCAGTCAATTTATATTGGGGGTCGGGAGGGGGTGGGGCGGGGGTCCCGAGACATTGCCAAAGCATTTCCGGGGGTCCCCGGCCAAAAACGTTGAGAACCCCTGACTTAAAGGACACAGACATCCCACAAGACTTGATGGTGGGCCATATATCTTTTAAGGCGATCTCTCAAGCTACCTAATGTATGCTCTCGTCATTCTCCCTCCCTCTGTCTGTATCTATTTAACCTTCCATTGCACTACGGCATTCTCTGTACCTTCTCTCTCCAGCTATCAACACCTCCCCCCTCTCTCCTCCTCCCGAATCTTCCTCCCTTCCCCTATACCTCTTGACAGGCCCTTACTTGTAGTTGCGTTCCCAGAACTTGACGGGTCGTGGGTAGGAGGAGATGAAGATGGCGCTGCCCAGGAAGGGAGCCAGCGGGGTGTAGAACACCGTGGTCAATAGTGTCTGCAGCAGCAACATGGCCGAGTCTGGGCGCACACGTGGCCGTCAGGGAAAGCAAACAGAGTACTGATGCTCACATGCCCGTGTTGCACACGTGCACACACACACACACGCACGCACAAATGCACGCACGTACTGTTCTTAATTACAATTTTGAGGTATAATTGTACTTTCACTCAACTACATGTATTTGAAAACTTTAGTTACTAGTTACGTAGATGTATTATTACTAGCCCTTACCCGTTGTGAAATACTTGCCACCTTGTGGCCGCGGGGGGTACTGCGCCCTGTGGCCGCGGGGGGTACTGCGCCCTGGGTGCATTTTTAATTCACTAATGAATTCATTATTCATTTATAATTTGTTAAATTGGAAAAAGGGCTTCGTCAAGACCTCCATATTATTATGGTCAATGCCTGTGTGAAAAGTGGGAGTGATTGGTGCAGGCAGTGAGGAGCTACGGCAGTCACAGTGACACACAGACAGACAGACATTCAGACATTGTCAGAATTATGATTACAAAATATACATTAATGTTTAGTGAAGGATACGAGGCACAGCAAAGGGCTGAGCGAAGGCATGGAAAGCGCTGCCCCAGGCGATCTGCCAGGGGGCGATGTAGACCAGGATGAAATGGAGCTTCAGCAGCAACTCACGCATCTGAACACAACAGAGAGAACATAATTAGTCCTACATATTATATAAAACACACACACATCTGCCACATACCATACATACAGGCCAGCAGCACACTAATCTCTCAAGAACAGATTCCGAGCTGCGCTACAGAATCTGTCGGCATCTGTCGACAGTGTTGTTAGTGGGAATGAGGAGGGCTGAGGGCGGACCAACATCCTTTTATGCACATTCCATTCCCCCAGGACCCCAGATTGGTAGCACCAGTATAGACATAGAAAGGTATGACGTCTATTTCTGCTCTGGCTGCCTGAATCTCCAGGGAAGGCAAGCTTCCGCATGCGTCACAGAGGTAAAATGGTAAATGGTGCATTTATATAGCGCCTTCATCCAAGGCGCTTTACATAGATTGTGCATTACATTCACCCATTCACACACACATTCATACACCGATGGCGGCGGAAACCATGCAAGGCACCAACCAGCACATCAGGAGCAATTAGGGGTTCAGTGTCTTGCTCAAGGACACTTCGACACTGACTCTGGGGGAGCCCGGGTTCGAACTGGCAACCTTGCAGTTTCCATCCAGCCAACTCTACCCTGCCCTGAGCCACCGCCGCAAGAGGGGGACATTTGGTAGGCCAATCAGAGGCAATGTAAACGTTGTGACGGCCCTGCCCCCTCTGCCTCACTGTAGGCTAGACGGCAGCCTCTGTGATGGCAGAGTGGAGCAGGCCGTCAGCCCAATTGTGCTCACCTGAGGTGGGTGGAGCTTAGGGCAGTATATAGGGAGCTCTCCTGGCTGCGGCTCACTCTCTCTTTGTCCTCCCTGCAAGCAAGATCTGCTTGGGTTGCCACCTGGCCCAAGGGCCTAACCAAGGGGCCAGTGAGGCTATTCAACGTTGAAGCTCTCCTCCCTAGTGGTAGGAGGAGGGACTACAGGCGGACCCGTGGATTCATGACCGGGAAACCCCGTGCAGCTGGGCTTTAACATTGAGCGCTCGGTTGCACTTCCGCATTTGACCACCAAAATTTGGTGGTCAAATGCGGAAGTAGACGTTCTGAGACGGTACTTCCGGCAGTCTTCCGGGTGCTTCAAAACGCCACTGAGCAACTTCCACTGACATGAATAGCTGGGGGGGGTGGAGCTTCGCGCCAGTTCAGTCTCTATCCTTTTATATACTCTATGGGCCTAACCAACCTTTTGTCTAAGTTATGTTTTACACCATTGAATACAACACGCACACAGCACTCTCCAAACATCCATACACTGCAGACATTACTGATAACTGATATCCTCAGTCACATCCCACACTTCATTATTTAGCAATTCTTTAATTGCTTTAATATTATAAATATAATTTAAAATGTTTATTTTAATGCAGCCCACGGGTTGTGAATGAGACAGTGGTTTTCAACTCTTTTAATATCAAGAGCCATTGTTTATTCTGCATTTGAGCCACAGACCACCATTTGATGAGATTTAGCCTTGCAGACACAAAACGAAAGAATATGTCCTCATTTCCATGCTGTATTGATGTTGGTACCATAGAAGAGATAACAGGCAATCGTTGAACAAAATAACAATTATTCTATACATTCTCTATTGTACTACTTGTACTTGTACTTCTGAGGACGACCTAGAGAGACTTGTAAATTAACTTAAGTAATGCAGATGTTATCAATAATTTAACTCTTGAGAGAGTGTAAAATGAACCCGTAAGGGTCCATTTGGTGGTCCACTGACCACTGGTGGTCCTCAGACCACTGGTTGAGAAACACTGCTCTAAGACATTGGTAAGCAACAGTCCCTGTCACAGAGCGGCCTCTTGTTTCCTGCAGAATGTTAACTCATTTTGTGGTCTTATATCTGGTTTCAGTTCCTCGTCCAAATAAGTTGTTCAAATATTTGGCCAGCGTGTATAAGAGCCCTCAGAGTCAAGGTCAGACAGAACCAGTGTGTATAAGAGCCCTCAGAGTCAAGGTCAGACAGAACCAGTGTGTATAAGAGCCCTCAGAGTCAAGGTCAGACAGAACCAGTGTGTATAAGAGCCCTCAGAGTCAAGGTCAGACAGAACCAGTGTGTATAAGAGCCCTCAGAGTCAAGGTCAGACAGCAGAACTGAAGCTGTGCATTGTGGGTACTTTGGTCCCACAGACACTTATTTATATCACACAGTCACAACAAGTCCAGTCTCTTTCGTCTTGCTTTATGTAATAAACTGCTCCCCACCAAGCACGCACACACGCACGCACGCACGCACGCACGCACGCACGCACGCGCGCACGCACGCACGCACGCACGCACGCACGCGCGCACGCACGCACGAGCGAACTTGGATTTGACTTGAACTCGAACTGCGATATACACACTATTGTGAAAATATCCACATGCTGTTATCCATTCTAGGAAAAGCGCATGGTGTGACTTGGTGTGTGTGTGTGTGTGTGTGTGTGTGTGTGTGTGTGTGTGTGTGTGTGTGTGTGTGTGTGTGTGTGTGTGTGTGTGTGTGTGTGTGTGTGTGTGTGTGTGTGTGTGTGTGTGTGTGTGCGCGTGTGTGTGTGCGTGTGCGTGTGTGTGTGTGTGCGTGTGTGTGTGTGTGTGTGTGTGTGTGTGTGTGTGTGCGCGTGTGTGTGTGCGTGTGCGTGTGTGTGTGTATGCGCGTGTGTGTCATGTGCTTCAGAGATTAGGCAGTGATGATAGATGAGAAAACTGCCAAATGCTCCAGGACATATTCCACGCAACACTTTCTGTTTCGGATGTAGATGTGCCTGCCTCTACTTTCTTTCACGCACACACGCGCACACACACACACGCACACACACACACGCACACACACACACGCACACACACGCGTACACACGCACGCACGCACGCACGCACGCACGCACGCACGCACGCACGCACGCACACACGCACGCACACACACACGCACGCACGCACGCACACACACACATCATCATTATCACCTTGTGGAAGACGATGGACATGAGGAAGAAGTCGAGCAGGAAGCTCTCAGACGCGTGTGGACAGTCGAAGTGGAAGAAGACCAGTGTGAAGAGCAGGGTGAGGAACTGCAGGGTGGGGTCGCAGAAGGACGAGCGCAGCAGCTTCATGCCAGCCACCGTGGTCAGGAGCACGTCACAGCTGCAGGCCGTGGGGGGGACGAAGTATATATATGACAAAGTATATTAGTAGAAATAGTTAACACACACGCGAACGCGCACACACACACACGCGCGCGTGCACACACACACACACACACACACACACACACACACACACACACACACACACACACACACACACACACAATACATTTATAAATGTGATTTATTTACTGAAATATTGTATTTTTTTCATGATCTGTCCCCTTGTGATATTCTGTCTTGTGATTACATTGTATGGTGTTTTCTGTTCCTTTTGTTTGAAGTAATGTCCTAAAATGTTTCCTGTTGTTTTTGGAGCTGTTGCCAGTATAGACCATATTGACATGGCGGCCATCTTGCCATTAAGTTAACACCCCGAACGCCCGGGGTTATTTAATCCATTAAATCATAGCGCCCAGCGATTTATAGCAGCGGAGCACTTTTACACACGGACCGGATGTTATCCCGGATGTTATCCAGGATGTTATCCCGGATGTGGCTGAATCAGCTAGATGTAGCCAAAACGGGAGGTATGATTAATTCTACCGCGACTAGCGACGGGACCGCGGTGGGCCGTCTAACACATAATATTTGCTTAGAATTGGACGGGATGATTTAGATCAAGAGTTATTAACGCTTTAAGATTTTCGGTCTCGTCGGCTAAACAGGGAGGGAACATTTTCGATGACATCCCACTGTTGCGCAACATCGAATGTTGCACAACAGACGCTCCCAGCCTGTGGAGCGATGTGATCGGTTTTGATATCAATAATCTCCGTCCTTTTGATCAATCTTCGTCCTGGGCGCTGGGCGTTACTAATTGAAAAGACGGTGAACTTCATCCTGTGCGCTCAGGGTGTTAGCTGTCACGATATCTGTCTGTTGTATTTTATTATGTAGTGTTGCCCTAGTGTTTCCTGTTCTGCCTAGTGGTGTTTGCCTGTCTCACCTCTCTGTGATTACTAGTTTTCTCCACCTGTGTCCTGTTAGTCTCCCAGCCAATCCCAGTGTTGATTGTAGTTCTGTTGCACCTGTGTCTAGTCTATTTAAACCTCCCTGTGTTCAGTGTTCCCTTGTCAGATTATAAATCAATATGTTACTGTGTATGTCCTGCTACACTTTACTGTGAGTTTTATGTTAATAAATATATTGGACTGCATCAGTTTGCCTGCCTGGTTCTGCTTCTGGGTCCTCACCTGACACACTGTGACAGTTAATGAAATGCCACCCTGCTTTTTCAGTACGCAGGTGAAATCACCCCTCAACTATATCTGTGCGTGCGTGCGTGCATACGTGCGTGCAAAGTACGGTGCGTGCGTGCGTGTGTGCATGTGTCTGTGTGTGCATGCGTGTGTGTGTGTGTGTGCATGTGCTTGGATGTGTGTGTCCAGTGTCCACTCACTGGATTCCCAGCTTCTTGCGGTGACTGAGGGCGAAGCCGTCGTTGGTGAGCGCGCTCAGCACGATGGCGGGATAGACGACGTACTTCTCGAAACACAGCAGTCCCACGTACAGCCGTTCAAACCACATCAACACTGCATCCTCTGTCAAGTCAACCAAGCATATCACAAGCACAGCTTTTTAGAACACAGAACGCCCTGCACAGGCGCACACTCGTAGCTGACCTGCTTCGAACATGCCATCGTAACGTCCCCAGTTCAGTCCTGAGACTGGTTTGATTGATTGATTGATTGAACATTTTATTAACAGTTTGCAGAATTACAGTACATTTCAAGCACAAACTCAATACAAAGGCTGTTAACTGTGAGTGGACGACCCAATTAAGCATTACACTTGTTTACAACAGGGTCCACCATGTTCAATTCATCAAATGCTGTATATCCCACCTCTCTACACTCATACGCTCTGTTACTTACTGTCCATATGCATATGCATTTTTTTTGTAATAAATGCTGTGTGCTGGTTAAAAAAATATTGAATCAATGAAAAGTATAAAGCGCTTCGGACAAAACCTCTTAACTCCATTGGGCAAAGCAGCTAACTCCACCACCTCTCCCCATCTCAAGCAAGTAATTGACAATATAAAGTCACAATACCAACTTTGATGAGGCAGTATTGCTTTATTTAAACGTTTTCTTTATTTCCTTTTTTTGGAGTTGGGTGGTTTCTTCCCGACAAGTTAATACTAGACTTATTAATACTGAAATATGGTGAAAATGGTTTTATTTATTGTGTTTAATAATGACTGACGGCAGGCTGTTGACCTCTGCTTGCATGCTCTGGGCTCAGAGAGCCCATGTGCTGTTGTTGGGTAAAGACAATATTTGTAGGCTGTTCTGGTGCACTGATTTCAAACATGGCAATCCCCAAAAAACAGGGAAATCCGTGCTCTTGAATTCATCCTGATTTATATTTTAGTTGAGTCACTGTGAAGTGGACAATGCAAAGACAATACTGTCTGTGTGTATGTCACTCTGTTCACTATGTGCTCTGGAGGGTGCCGCACAATATACAATTTAGTTTGCTTTGTTTTACATTTTTTAACAACATTAACTCTAGTGTCGCTATTCTGGGGAGTCGGGACCATTGGACGAAAATAGCAGATCTACAAGAAGAAGTTTTGAGCTTTGTATTTTGAATGGAGTTGAAACAACAGATGTTCAGGAGGCGGAGGAACACACCTTGACCCTACCTTCACGCCACTCTCCGCCCTCCCCGCCAATCTACCTGAGCCTACTTATACCCACCCAATACAACCCAGCATCCTCTATGCTTTTCGTATCCTTCCTCGCAGTTCCCACGGGAAGATCAAGTCTTCACGTGTACCGCGGGCTGACCGCCACACGACCCCCTCCCCAAAGACTCCAGGGTCGGCGACCCCCCCGGAACCCACACCCCGCTCCTCCACTCTCCTCCTCATTCATTCATTCATTCATTCATTCATTCATTCATTCATTCAATAAAATCTTTAAACCTTCCACAATGGTGTGTTCATTCCAACTAGTGAACATAATTTTAAATCAATCAAGACATTGTATTCAAGAGTGTGGATCAGTGGCTTTACCTCTAGGCTCGAACTGGTGATACTCTTTGGTCTTGAGGACAGGATGGGAGATCCACAGCCAGGGGTGGTGCTTCCTGAGCTGGGGGATCAGGTAATGGGTCACGAAGCCCACCGTTCCCGCCAACGCATACAACACGATGGTGACAAAGGGCTGGAGGAAGAGGAATGAGTCTATATAAATAACTACTACAAAGATAATAGGTTATTAACCCATTTTAACCTGAGATCAGATTCTAAAAATGTCTTCTACATCCAGACAGTTTTCTGAAAAAGCTATGTTTCTATGTCAGTCGTTCTTCGATTTAAAAAAAATAGCAGACCTACAAGCTTGTAGCGCACCACTCGGTGGCGCGCTATGAGCTTGTAGATCTGCTATTTTTTTCAATAGCTAAAGCATAACATAATGCTAACACCAAAAGGGGTTAATAATGGTTTAATATGACAACAAATTATTAGCTGATCATTCTTCAGTTATGTCACTTTCATAACGTTACACAGTATAAACTTGAAAAAGTGCGCTCCTCGGACCACAGGTCTCCGCCAGGTCAGGTTGCCTAACCAGGGCCTGCACAATTTGCAGTCATAGCCAATTGGAATGGGATCCGAAAAATCTGACTCATACTGATCACATGAGCCCAGAGATAATGTGTAACGATTTGTGTGAGACAGTATTAGCAAAAAACTTGGGGATGGAAATTAGTGGGAATGTGCGTGCAAAGTTTCCGAGCAATCGGGCGCTGCATTCATGATGTGTGGGATTTTGTGCAAATGGGCCACGCCCACAATCTCTGGAAACCAATAAATCGGAATGGAATATGAGAAATCGAACAGATACATCTTGATCACATGACTGCACAGATAATGTATACCGATTTGTGTGAGGTGAGGTGTAGTAACAGAGAATGTGTTTCTGGTGCAGAGGTTCTGCTCTGGCACACACACACACACACACACACACACACACACACACACACACACACACACACACACACACACACACACACACACACACACACACACACACACACACACACACACACACACACACACACATGGACAGGGACGAAAACAATGGAAGTAGTGAATTGATAAATGAACGCTCAGGACATGTAATGAATACACAAGAAGCAAGTCTCACCTTGAGAGACAGGAATACCGTACTGGCGGTTAGGGCAAAGGTCAAGATGTATGCGACAGAACACACAACCACATCCGACAGCAAGATCTCCTTCTATGGATCACAAGAGGAAAAAAAAGACAATCAGAATAACTCATAATGTGATTATTCCGGTTAATTAGTTTGGGTATTTTTGGTATACCAAGTATAAATCAGGCCGTGACATTTTCACATTTTTACTACCATAGAGTTTTGGAGCTTCTCTGGCAGAGGGTCTTTGATGGCATCTTCTTCCTCATCCTCTTCCTCGTTCTCCACCAGCGTTGGCATGACCTTCGACTTGATCAGGGATCTGGATAGGAATGGGCATAACAAGCCTCAGTAGTGTGTGTGTGTGTGTGTGTGTGTGCGTGCGTGCGTGCGTGCGTGCGTGCGTGCGTGCGTGCGTGCGTGCGTGCGTGCGTGCGTGCGTGCGTGCGTGCGTGCGTGCGTGCGTGAGGATCCATGCCTCTGCTTTTGATACCTCTGGCGATTAATTTATATTATCATTATTTACCATATTATTATATATTATTATTATATACCATATATTTACCCCTGCTCCTGGTCAGACTGAATTAAATGTCTGACTGATTACAATTTAATTTAAATAAAAAGTCCCCAACAAAGTACGATATATACAGAAGGGCTTATGTAGTTAACCCATTTTGGGCGGGAACCCCTTTTGGAGCATTATGTTATGCTTTAGCTATTGAAAAATAGCAGATCTACAAGAAAAATCGAAGAACCACTGACATAGAAACATAGCCTTTTCAGAAAACTGTCAGGATGTAGAAGACATTTTTAGAATCTGATCTCAGGTCAAAATGGGTTAAGACAATACCCCTCCCCCCTCACACATCTCTAGATGCTGTGTAGGCCTTATTTACATCCATGTGTGCATCAGGTCCTCTAGTACAGGGGTTCTCAACGTTTTTGGCCGGGGACCCCCGGAAATGCTTTGGCCATGTCTCGGGACCCCCGCCCCGCCCCCTCCCGACCCCAATATAAATTGACTGCTACAATAACCTTAACCCATTTTGGGTGGGAACCCCTTTTGGTGTTTTAAGCATTATGTTATAATTTAGCTATTGAAAAATAGCAGATCTACAAGCTCATAGCTTTTTTTTTTTTTAAATAATTTGGGGACCCCCTAAAATAATTTGGCGCCCCCCCGAGGGGTCGCGACCCACGGGTTGAGAACCCCTGCTCTAGTAGTCCGGAGGTGTGCAGTGGGAAATTTGGTATATAGTTTTTTTTTTATTGGCCTAAAATATTGTCTATGTACATTCGTGAATCCAACCTGCTGACGGGCTGTCAGGTATTGAGCACGTTTTTTTATAAGGCTTTGGAGACTTACATAAGTACTGAGGGATCACTGCTCTGTCGACTGAGGTGGTAGGAGAAAACCACCAGGAGGCCACAGAAACCAGAGAATAGTGCCGGGGTGTGCTGCTCATCCCATGGCTCCTAAACACACACATGCATGTGCACACACACACACACACACACACACACACACACACACACACACACACACACACACACACGCACACGCACACGCACACGCACACACACACACACACACGCGCGCGCACACGCACACGCGCACACGCACACACGCACACACTTCTATAAGTAAGACCCTGTACAATTTGAAAGGGCATGAGATCCTAAATATTCTTGTTTTATGTGCACAGATCAGATATACAGCTTTTGCTTGTGATAGGGAGGAAAAATGTCCATATGCATGTTGCTTGTTGCTTTTTTTGTCCGTGGCAAAGACTTGGCCACGGACAAGGCCAAGTCTTTGCCACGGACACATGTGTCGGTGTATGGACATATTGATGACCCCAGCATCATTATAAATCAGCAGGTTGTAAACATGCTTCAGTGAGAGAACGGTGTGTTGTGAGAGAAGGAGAGAAGCACAGAGACTGGACGCTGGTCTCTGGTAGCTTGTTTGTTCTGTACTGTCGAGTATACTGTTAAACTCTGCTCTCTGCTCATTTATTTAGAAAAAAATGGAAAAGGGGGGATTCATGGCCTTTTCAACTCAGTCATAACATAACATTGGTGTAAAAATGGACCCGTATGGGACATGAAATGAACAGTATACAGACTGTGTACGCTCTTGATTCTTGAGAGGTTCAGCTCTCATGTCGTTCCACTGTGTCCCCATATAGTCAATTCTGCAATCCCACTTAGTTCCATCATGAGTTCTCTGGCTCTGTGTTATTTATAAATGAACTGTGGGTTCAAACGCTATTTCTAACACGAATTCTACTCAACACACAGAGGAGAAGAGAGGAGAGGAGATAGACACTGTACCTTGAGTGCACCAAAGCAGAAGCCATAAAGAAGAGTCAAGGCGATCAGACTGCGGAGGATGCTGTATATGGCAGAGTGGAGACCCGTTGCAGCTGAGACACAGACACATGCCCAGGCAAGCATGTGCACACACGCACGCACGCACGCACGCACATACACACACACACACACACACACACACACACACACACACACACACACACACACACACACACACACACACACACACACACACACACACACACACACACACACACACACACACACACACACACACACACACACACAGGTACACTGCTTAATTTGGTTTTAGTCTTCCAGGAGGAAACCACATACTGGCATGAAGTAATTTAACCCATTCAAACCGGGAAAGCGTGTCATTTCAGATTGTAGTGTTGGCTATTCAAAAATAATAGTTTTAATAGATATACAAGCCCACCGGGCATCACTTGAATGCTTGAACATCTGCTATTTTTGAAAGTGTAAAGAAAGAAAGAAAGAAAGTTAAGAAAGGAAAGAAAGAAAGAAAGAAAGAAAGAAAGAAAGAAAGAAAGAAAGAGAAAGAAAAAGAAAAAGCATATGTGTAATTTTATATTTTTGTGTTGGCTATTCAAGGATAGCAGAAATACAAGCTCACAGCCAGCTTGTACATGTGCCATGTACCTGTCCCACCAAAGAGATGTATGTCTATCTGTTCCAGGAGGTAGATGGTGAATGTGTTGATCTGAGGGAACAGGCCCACCAGGAAGGTGACAGGGAAGCAGTAGGTAAAACCTGTCACGCACGCACGCACGCACGCACGCACGCACGCACGCACGCACGCACGCACGCACGCACGCACGCACGCACGCACGCACGCACGCACACACACACACACACACACACACACACACACAGACCAGGACACCACAGGGCCAACTGTAAGTACCATAAGTACTAAAGCATGTGTCATTTTAAGCAGATATACAGTACAAGCTCGTAAGCTGCAAGCTTGTACATCTGCTATTTTTAATCATTATTGAAAAATGTTGAAAGTGTGAGAACTACTGATTTAGAAGGCATACATTTTCCCATGTCCAGAGTCGTTTTGAATGAACTAGTGTGTGTGCGTTTCATCAATATATGAACGTGTGTGTGTATGTGTCTGTGTGTGTGTGCGACTGTGCGTGCGTGTGTGCCTGGGAGTATACCCGTACCCACTAGCAGGTCTCGCAGGAAGTGCAGGGCGTCGTGGAACACGACCGTGACGCCGTACAGGGTGGAGACGGGCAGGTCCTTCCGTCTCAGCAGCTGCTCCAGCAGCCAGATCAGACCACAGAAGATGCAGAAGTACGCTGCCCGGCTGTACGCCACCAGCTGGTTGTGGCCCTGCACAAACACAGTGTGTACAGTATGTATTAGTATAGACGCTCTTAGTCCAGAGCCATTTACAGTAAGCAAGAACAACATATGGTAATACATCACATGCATAGAAATCTATGATCATAAGTAAACCAAGAATCTAAATTAAGGCTTTAGCCTTTGCATACGAGCGCACGCACAGTCGCACGCACGCACGCACGCACGCACGCACGCACGCACGCACGCACGCACGCACGCACGCACGCACGCACCTGATCACCCCATCTCTCCATTTCTTTGGTAAACAGAAAATATTTATTTCAGTTCGGTTAACAATTAAATAGAATCAGGTAGCCCACAAAGATAATTTATCAGCCTCAATTTCATAATGTCCATACTTTCAATTGACTTGAAATGCTGTATTCTGCATGAGTTCTCCTCGTTCTCTCCTAATTGGAGTAAATTTGTATCCCAAGCTGAAAATGTATTTTTGTGATTGCCAAGAGGCTAGAGAGATTTGTTGTTGATTGTTAAGGAACAATAAACCCGCTCAGAACAGTGTCGGCTAAATCAAACTCACGTGTGTTGGAGATGCTGCATCTGGCTGAACACTCTGGAAAATAAGACACACAAACAAATATTCCATCACCATTTGCAGGCAAACATATTAGCAAACACCTGACATGTATTTGCTGGCAACTGGAGAGAGTGAATGAATGGAGAGCATTTAATTTATACTGTATTGTATCTCTACTTTTAACCCATTTAGGCCTGAAAATAAATATTTTCACGATTTTTTTAAAATAGCAGACCTACAAGCTCATAGCGCGCCACTCGGTGGCGCGCTATGAGCTTGTAGATCTGCTATTTTTCAATAGCTAAATTATAACATAATGTTTAAAACACCAAAAGGGTTTCCCGCCTAAAATGGGTTAAAGGGCAATTCACACTGAGCACTATATAACTATAAAAATATAGTTTTAAAAATCGGAGTCAAGTGGATGGCAGAGTTCACACTGACTATAAAGAAAATACAATGGTGAACAGTATAGTTTAGTGTGAATGGCACTTACGTGATACATCCAGGTGTGCCTTAAAGGACCACTTCACCACTTTTCAACATCTCTTCATATAATTGGTCCTCACTAATGTTCATGATAAAACACCACCATTTTTTCCTACTCAGTCTGTGTCTCATAGGAGGGCTTTGGGCAGTTCGGACACCCGTCCACCAGTGACATCATCATTAGGCAGATTTCTTTTTAAACAAGATTTGTTTTCAAATATATTTAGATTTTTATTATCGTGAGAACGATGGCTTCAACTTTTGCATTGCAACTTTTCAGGAAAAGAAAGCCTGCCGTTTCTATTATCTTGGATTCACCATCGATGATGTCACTGGTGGACGGGTTTCTGAACTGCCCACAGCCCTCCTATGAGACACAGACTGAGTAGGAAAAAATGGTGGTATTTTATCATGAACATTAGTTAGGACCAATTATAGGAAGAGAAGTTGAAAAGTGGTGAAGTGATCCTTTAAGTTTTTGTTGACTTGCCCATGCATGTGCCTTGGCACAACATATTTGAGTCTAACTGTATGGATTTGCATCAATCATTTTCGGATTAGATTTGATTGGTCAAAGTGGAAGTTGCATAACATTTCCCCTGAGAACTAAACAATTTGATGGCACTGGTCCCCAAGTCAGGTCAGGTGTAGGTAACATATAACGTCACAGTCGGGTTGAAACCTTGTATGTCCAAAACCATTATTTTTTAACTGAACCTGTGTTCTAAATTCATCCATTAGTTATTTAAAGTGTGACCTTTTTTTTCTTCTTTTTTAACACAAATCTTCTCTCCTGGGGGGCCATGGCACAAAACATGTTCAGATGGGGTTCCACGGCCAAATAATGCATCCAACAATTTGCAGGTCCTCGAAATAAAAAGGCTTAATGAGAACCACTGCGATTATGCTGTGACTTCTAATGTATTAGCACTGACTTACCTTCAGCAAGGAGTATTGGCAGCTAGCGATGACCAGACAGAACTGGAAGACCCAGTAGTCTTTGAAGCAGCCGTGGTTGAGAAGCAGGAAGCCCAAGAAGGAAACCAGGAAGGCCATGAAGACAGCCACCAAGTTCTCCAGAACATCCTTGTTCCTGAACAACACAGCACGAAACAAGCTCATTATACACAGAGCGGCGCTGAGAGTTTATTTTGCGCTCGCGACTTCACGTGGCGTTTCTATCTGCCTGCTGAGAGCTGAAACGTTATCAACTGGGGCGTTTGGGAGCATTTTATTAATAAGGAGAGCGCCTTGGCGAAAAAATGCCTCTACGGACACGGCCCCATAAAGTCTTGATCAGGGACACTTCCACATACAGATATTGGCAGGCCAGACGAACCTTTCTGATTGCCAGATGGCCTCTCTAGTCTCTACCAACTCAGCTCATCAGAAAACCATCCCAGCCCCTGCAGCCGGGGCGTTTGATGGAGGGGAAAGGAACTGGTTGGAATAACGTGTTCCTTCCACGCGCATTACTTTGATCTTAGTTGAAATGCTAAATAGTAATAGTGTGAAGTTTCATTCAAATCGGACCCCAAATGAAGACGATAAAGTTCCAACGATACTCTCATAGATGGATATACACAATATACCTCCAATGCATCTTTTAGGTTTGCATGGCTGTTACATCCACTAGAGGGCAGTTCTGAGTCAAAGGTTTTTCATCAGCAAACATGGTGATGGTTGAGGAGTTCGTAAGGTGCTGTTCAGTGTTCAATGATAATTGGATTTCCCTATTCTCACCACCTTGCCTAAACTGTCCTCAAGTTATGCCATTTCTTTATTGAAATAATTATCATGTGTAACTACATCTAGTTCAAGAAATCCTGTCTCCTGAAACTCCTGGTACTGCTCCGTTTCATGCATAAGCTTTTAGAAAGAAACATGCACAAAGATGAATTAAATGAAAGAAACATGCACACAAAGATGAATTAAATGAAAGAAACATGCACACAAAGATGAATTAAATGAAAGAAACATGCACAAAGATGAATTAAATGAAAGAAACATGCACAAAGATGAATTAAATGAAAGAAACATGCACACAAAGATGAATTAAATGAAAGAAACATGCACAAAGATGAATTAAATGAAGGAAACATGCACACAAAGATGAATTAAATGAAAGAAACATGCACACAAAGATGAATTAAATGAAGGAAACATGCACACAAAGATGAATTCAATGAAAGAAACATGCACAAAAATGAATTAAATGAAAGAAACATGCACACAAAGATGAATTCAATGAAAGAAACATGCACACAAAGATGAATTCAATGAAAGAAACATGCACACAAAGATGAATTAAATGAAGGAAACATGCACACAAAGATGAATTCAATGAAAGAAACATGCACAAAAATGAATTAAATGAAAGAAACATGCACACAAAGATGAATTCAATGAAAGAAACATGCACAAAGATGAATTAAATGAAAGAAACATGCACACAAAGATGAATTCAATGAAAGAAACATGCACACAAAGATGAATTCAATGAAAGAAACATGCACAAAGATGAATTAAATGAAAGAAACATGCACACAAAGATGAATTAAATGAAAGAAACATGCACACAAAGATGAATTAAATGAAAGAAACATGCACACAAAGATGAATTAAATGAAGGAAACATGCACACAAAGATGAATTAAATGAAAGAAACATGCACACAAAGATGAATTCAATGAAAGAAACATGCACAAAGATGAATTAAATGAAAGAAACATGCACACAAAGATGAATTAAATTAAAGAAACATGCACAAAGATGAATTAAATGAAAGAAACATGCACAAAGATGAATTAAATGAAAGAAACATGCACAAAGATGAATTAAATGAAAGAAACATGCACACAAAGATGAATTAAATGAAAGAAACATGCACAAAGATGAATTAAATGAATGCAGAAAATGCACATCTATATCGAGTTTTAATGTTGAGCATAAATTGGGTTTAACCCATTAAAACCGGGAAAGCATCTGTGTCATTTTAGATTTTTGCATTGGGATATTCAAAAATAGCAGATACACAATGTGCTATTTTGAGAACTACTGATTTCGAAGGCATTTGTAGAATCGGCCTCAGGTCTTAATTGGTTAAAGCACGCTAACAAAATCATTTTAAAGGACGGAGCCAGACGTAGATAGCACTTTATGTAGACTTAGATAGTATTTTAAATATAGCACTTTATGTAGACTTAGATAGTATTTTAAACAGACTTATAGCATGTTACGTAGACAGCACTAGAATTGTATTTTTATGTAGTCATAGCACTTTATAGTGCACATGTATAATACTAGAATTTCGCGGGCCTTCGGCCCGCTCATCCTAGCGCCATGCGATGTGTCGCAAATGGGAAGAAGGCAATGGCAACCCATGATGTTTTCATTTATGCATTTGCTTGGAAAGCGCAAAGTTGCCAAGCTGGCTGAGTGGCCCTGTTTGGTTTTGTGTATTTGCGTATGAAAGCGAGCATGGCAAGGCGCAGGAACAGTATACTGTACTTAACTGTACTGTGCTGTACTGTGCGTCTTTGTACTGTACTGTACTCATGTGTACTGTACTGTACTGTTCTCTGTACTGTTGTTATTAGTGTTGTGTTCTTATTTGTTATTATTATTATTATTATTATTATTATTACATGGATTCATATTCTGATGTACTGTACTGTACTGTTCTCTGTACTGTTGATATTATAGTTGTTATTAGTGTTGTGTTCTTATTTTTTATTATTATTATTATTATTACATGGATTAATATTCTGATGTGAGCTTTCTTTCTGTACTGTACTGTACTCCTGTGTACTGTACTGTTCTCTGTACTGTTGATATTATTGTTGTTATTAGTGTAGTGTTCTTATTTTTTATTATTATTATTATTGAAAGAGAGCATGGCAAGGCGCAGGAACAGTATACTGTACTGTACTGTAAGTCTTTGTACTGTACTGTACTCGTGTACTGTACTGTACTGTTCTCTGTACTGTTATTAGTGTTGTGTTCTTATTTATTTATTATTATTATTATTATTACATGGATTAATATTCTGATGTACTGTACTGTACTGTTCTCTGTACTGTTGATATTATAGTTGTTATTAGTGTTGTGTTCTTATTTATTATTCTTATTATTATTACATGGATTAATATTCTGATGTGAGCTTTTTTTCTGTACTGTACTGTACTCATGTGTACTGTACTGTTCTCTGTACTGTTGTTGTTATTATTATTATTAGTGTAGCGTTGTTATTTTGTATTATTATTATTATTATTATTATTATTATCGTTTTGTGGCGTGTGTGTGCGTGCCACACACCACACACACACACACACACACACACACGTGTCTGCAGTGACACTGCGTTGTACACAGCTGTTTTGTGTTGCAGCGCGTTGTTGCAGCGCGCGCGTGTAGTGTTGGTGTTGTTGTTCTTATCCATATATGCGCCTCGGTTCGTCCCGATTGTACCACGCCAGGTGTCGACGCGGTCGTGTTTGCATTATTGTAACTGTGTATGTAATCGCGGCGCTCTCCATCCAAGTTAGAATCAGTGTAGAAACTGTGTTGTTGTTCTTCTTCTTCTACTTTTGGTTTCCGGCAGGCTGTACACTGTGTGTGTGTGTGTGTGTGTGTGTGTGTGTGTGTGTGTGTGTGTGTATGTGTGTGTGTGTGTGTGTGTGTGTGTGTGTGTGTGTGTGTGTGTGCGTGTGCGTGTGTGTGTACTGTGTAACTTCCGGTAGTGTTTCCGGAAGTGTGAAAGGTAACACTAAAAACACGTGGGTCACGTGGTGGTGTTTTGAGCCATTGGGAAGGGGTGATGTAGTGTTGCCAGGTCCACGTATTGTAAGCGAGTGGTAGTGTGTGTAAGTATAGGCTGTAGGCTGTAGGAAGTCAGGGTTTGCTGCCTTGTTTACATAGACGTGGCAACAATGTTGGCGGCGCAGCCAATGAAAAGAGGGGAATCACGGGATGCAGTGTTGCCAGGTCCGCGAATTGTAAGCGAGTTGTAAGTAGCGTGTTGAATGGCATTTTTTCTGGGCTTGTTTTCATAGACCTGGCAACATGTGAGTGTGTGCGTGCGGGGGTGTGGGTGCTTGGGGAGATATTGTTTGTTGTGAAGAGATACAATGCCGGCGTGGGTGTGGAAGGGAGGCAACGTTGGTGTCAGTGCAATGAGTAATGTTCCGCGGGTGGTGTTGAGGGTCGGCGTTCGGCGCGATATGAGGAGATAGCGGCCAAACGACGCGGAGGGTAAGTGTGTGACGTCACTGCCGTGTGAGTGTAGTGTGTTGCAGTGTGTCAGTGACGTGTCAGTGATGTATGCAGTGTGTGACTTTGGGTCCCTTTTCCTGGGTTGGGTACAACTTCTCACTTGTATATATAGATATTATGTATAGTTTACATAGATACTCCACTGTTACGTTCTTAGCTTACGCATGTTTCATGATAACTACTTTTTATATATGTGATGTATGCCATGCTTTTTGTTATTGCTTAATGTAAATCGCTCTGGATTAAGAGCGTCTGCTAAATGCCTAAATTGTAAATTGTAGTGAGTTTGTGTCAAGTGTCCTAGAAAGGTACAGTAAAACAGACCTGTCCAAAAGAGCGAGCAGGGTGAGTCGGTCGTACAGGATGTTAATCCATTTCCCAGGAAACAGTTTCAGTTTGTAGTAGAGTTTCCTCGTCGGTTTCTCCTGGGTCGAAGTCTCCGAAGACTCATCCATAGAGTCCTCCTCCTGGCAAAACGCACAGACGTACACATTTAAATTATTACTTCATATCAATTCTGGATGAGGAGATTGACAACATGACAGAGAGGATGATAACTGTTCAGCCCAAGGGTTGATAAGGCAGTGGCTAATCTGTTAAAGTGCCACTGCACGCTGAACTGTGAATGACCTCTCTGTGGAAAGTACATGGTTGCTGTGTAGATCGAATGTGTTCTTTTGTTTTGTTTTGTTTTTCCTTGTTGTCTGTGTTACTAAATAAGCTTACATACAGTACAACAAGTAGTAAGAGTCCTCAGCACCACTGCTGCGGGCTGCAGAACTGAGTCATGGCTTGGTATACACAGTTAGTCTCGGTTAGCTGGAGAAAGAGCAAGACAAATTCACATCAAGCATTTGGCCTTGCTTGCTCTACACTGCTGTCACACAAGACTAATGGTTTACCATCTGGAGTCAGGGGCAAATAGAATGGAATACAATGCAATAGAATATAGGCTGAGGAGAGGAGAGGAGAGGAGAGGAGAGGAGAGGAGAGGAGAGGAGAGGAGAGGAGGGGAGGGGAGAGGAGAGGAGAGGAGAGGAGAGGAGAGGAGAGGAGAGGAGAGGAGAGGAGAGGAGAGGAGAGGAGAGGAGAGGAGAGGAGGGGAGGGGAGGGGAGGGGAGAGGAGAGGAGGGGAGGGGAGGGGAGGGGAGGGGAGAGGAGAGGAGAGGAGAGGAGAGGAGAGGAGAGGAGAGGAGAGGAGAGGAGAGGAGAGGAGAGGAGAGGAGAGGAGAGGAGAGGAGAGGAGAGGAGAGGAGAGGAGAGGAGAGGAGAGGAGAGGAGTCAATAGAGGATGAGATGAGACAGAGCAGCTAGAACAGGAAAAGCAGACATAGACAATTTTAGGCACTGTTTCCCAAACATTGGGTTGGGTACTTTTCCTAAAAAATATAAATAGATTTCAAAGATGTTCTTTTTATATAGAAAAATGTAAAGTCATTTTATAAATGTAAAAACAAACAAACAAGCTTGCAACGCGGCGTGAAGTGATGCGTTGCCCGCTTCTAGATCGTCTATTTGCCCTATAGTTTGGGTTCCAGACAAACATCTTGAAGCACGGTGTTCACCAACATCTTTAATGCCTCGTTGGAGCTGTGTCATGTCCCAGCGTGCTTCAAGGCCTTGACCATCATCCCCGTCCCCAAGAAGTCTACAGACCCGTCGCCCTGACCTCTGTCGTCATGAAGGTCCTGGAGCGCCTTGTACTGGCACACCTGAAGCGCATAGATCCACGGAGGACGCCGTGAACATATTGGCTCTGCACTACACGCTGGAACATCTGGACACTGCCGGCAGCAACTGTTCGTGGACTTCAGCTCGGCCTTCAACACCATCCTGCCATCCATCCTGGAGCACCAGTTATCCCTGCTGCAAGTGCCGGACTCCACTCGCAGGTGGATTACGGACAAACCTGCAGTAGAACTCATTGAGCTCGTTTGCAAGGGGGAGGTTGTCGGACGCCTGTGGGGACTTGGGCTTGTAGTTGGTGATGGTCTTGAGGCCTTTCGCCTCCCTCATCGCTTTGGCAAACCTGTATTTGGCTTGCCTGTACAGAGCCACGTCTCCACTGCGCCTGGCCACCTCCTTCTCCGACCTCAGCCTTCTGAGTTGGGCTGAGAACCAGGGCTTGTCGTTGTTGTAGACCTTCCTGGAGCGGAGTGGGACACACACCTCCTCGCCGAGACTGATGAATGATGTCACAGTGTCTGTGTATTCGTCCAGGTTGTTTCCAGCCTCAGGCCCCGCCCACTCGACAAAGTCCTGATCACAGCCTGCGCTCTCCAGCCAGGCGCGGAGACGCTCACACGCGTCGCTGGACCACACTCTGTAACTCCGCACTACAGGTTTAGAGATTTTTAATCTCTGCCTGTAGCGAGGGATCAGATGGATGAGATGGTTATCACCTTTGCCCACGGGGGACAAAGTGGTTTATGCTTACTTGATTGTAGTGTTCACTCCCCGAGTTGGGCACGTGACCTGCTGTCTGTATTTGGGGAGAACCAGGCTCAAATGAGACTGGTTAAAGTCCCCCAAAACTACAGCAAAACTGTCCGGGTAATTACGTTCCGCCCCCGACAGCTGTTCGGCCAGTGTGTCTACTGCTGCGCTGACGTCAGCATCCGGGGGAATGTAAACACACACGAGGATGAACGGTATTCTCCATATATAAAGATCACAATACTGACCTCATCAAACCCTGGATAGCCATACATGGAGAAGACTGGATCATCACCTAGATCTGCATATATGGAGCCGGCCAGCAAACATCTGACCTCAAACCCTTAAATCTTTATATATAAAGCTGACCTGTTCTGACATTCCATATACCCCACCTGTCCTTCCTCTTCGATGTCTCCTTTTTGACTGATACCTGTCCGTATTCAACAGCCCGAAACTTAAGGCCCGGCCCTACCTGGGCTCTCATCAAACCCTGTACACTCAAGACACTGCCCCCGCTGCCACCCTTAGATCTCCATATATGGAGTTGACCTGTTCTGACATTCCATATGTTGATCTGACCTCATCGAACCCTGTACACTCAAGACACGCTCCATATATGGCCAGTACAGAATTCATTCCATATGTTGATCTGACCCACCATATATATATACAATATATACTGTATATACTGTACACTGTGTACCTGGAAGATCTCAGGGTGTGTTCTGCGGGGGCGCAGTCTGTGAGCAGGGATGATACGCCGCTGAAAGGGACAGTCAGAGTGACCTCCCGCCAGGCCTTCCTGACACTCTGAGTTGGACGAAGTTGACAGCAAGTCACTGGGGAGACACACACACACACACAGACACACGCACGCACGCACGCACGCACGCACGCACGCACGCACGCACGCACGCACGCACGCACGCACGCACGCACACACACACACACACACACAAGCAGGCATGTCAGTTTATGTAAACACATGGACTAAACGTTATTGACAAAGCATGTCAAGTGAAGTGAATGGAGTCATGCATGAGGGCTGAGGGCAGTATGAAAAGGACAGACACAACGAGGAAGCCAGAACATCAGTACCACATGTTGCCTGTGATGAGTTCAGCTCCGAGGGGCAGGTTAAGAGCTCTCTCTGCATACAGCTTACGTGGCCGGTCTCCTGGTGACACAAGCACAACACGCAACATCCATTATACACACAAACGCTACAGGCGTTGATCGGTTTAGTCAATACGTGCATATTGCAGATTGATCAAAGCACTGAGAAAAACAGCAGAACAAAAACGCTGCGTTGGTTTGAGCAACATCAGTGCTAAACTGAATTTGCCAGCCTTTTGAGAAAATGTAAAATTTACAAATGAAAAACAGCTGTACATAATGGCATGTCAGGTAGTTCTTTTTTTTAAAGATATATATTTTTGGCCTTTTCTGTCTTTTATTGATAGAGATAGTAGATTGACAGGAAACGGGGAGAGAGAGAGAGAGAGAGAGAGATGTGGAATGACACGCAGTAAAGATTGGGTTCGGGAGTCGAACCCACGACACGCTGCAGGCGGCATTACTATAGCAGCCTTTAAGTGCCCAGGCGGCTATGGCCTCGTGCCAGATAGTTCTAACTGTTACAGTGTTTTGCAACAGCATACATGCGTGACTCACTGTGTACGGTGTGGAAGGTGTAAGCATCTTCTTTGTTAGTGGCCTCTGGCCTGCAGATGACCTGAAGCATGGAGCTCTCAGACTGAGACGTCTGCGAGGGTAAGGAGTCGTAGTCGGGGTCCTTCTCTCTGTCTGTCTGTGGGCTAGGGGGAGAGACACAATAGGAGACAGTGTCTGTGGGCTAGGGGGAGAGACACAATAGGAGACAGTGTCTGTGGGCTAGGGAGAGAGACACAATAGGAGACAGTGTCTGTGGGCTAGGGGGAGAGACACAATAGGAGACAGTGTCTGTGGGATAGGGGAAAAGACACAATAGGAGACAGTGTCTGTGGGCTAGGGGAAAAGACACAATAGGAGACAGTGTCTGTGGGCTAGGGGAAAAGACACAATAGGAGACAGTGTCTGTGGGCTAGGGGAAAGGACACAATAGGAGACAGAGACTGTGGGCTAGGGGAAAAGACACACTAGGAGACAGTGTCTGTGGGGCTGTGGGCTAGGGGAAAGACACAATAGGAGACAGTGTCTGTGGGCTAGGGGGAGAGACACAATAGGAGACAGTGTCTGTGGGCTAGGGGAAAAGACACAATAGGAGACAGTGTATGTGGGCTAGGGGAAAGGACACAATAGGAGACAGAGACTGTGGGCTAGGGGAAAAGACACACTAGGAGACAGTGTCTGTGGGCTAGGGGAAAGACACAATAGGAGACAGTGTCTGTGGGCTATGGGAAAATACACAATAGGAGACAGTGTCTGTGGGCTATAGGGGAAAAGATACAATAGGAGAAAGTGACTGTGGGCTAGGGAGAAAGACACAATAGAACACTAGTTCCCAAACAGTGGTTCAGGACCCATTTGTGGGTCGTGGACACATTTGTATGGGTCCCTATATCTTTTTTGTTTCCCACTTTTGTTTTTACTCATAATTATTTCATTACTTTTTCAAAAAACATTGCCAAAAAAAGAAAAAACTTTCATGAAGAAATAAAAGAAAAATCAGAAAAATCAAAAAAATAAATTAGAAAATAAATGTTCAAGTAGTAGTGAAAATAGACGCTGCACCAAGCAACGCGTTGTGAGCTTGTAGATCTGCTATTTTCACTAGTTGGGGTCCCAGCCTAAAAGGTTTGGGAACATGCAACATAACATGCCTCTTCTGGCCTATACTATACATACCTGTCGGGGGAGACTATAGGGATGCGTGTGGGAGCCATGCTCTGCAGTGGTTCAGTAGCCAGGCTGGTGGGCGGGTTGGGTCTCTCAGGCCGACTGTCCGTGTTTGTGTCTGTAGTTGCCTCATCGTGTCTTGGGGTCGCACTCGGCTCCTCTGGGAGCAGATGAAGTGATAACAGTTTTAACTCTGCAACACATTCACCACAGCTATAGAATTCAAATAGAACGGAAGTGAAGTTGACTCTTTGACTCCATCACTGACCTCCCAGCTGCTGTCACTCACCTTTCTCTCCAGCTCCTGCTTCCCCTTTGCTCTCTGGCTCCTCCTCTTCCTGTGTACTTTCCCCTCCCCCTCTGGTGCTGAGTGAGCCGAGCAGAGACACAAACTCCAGGAAACTGGATTCGTTGGGTATCTGCCCCTCCTTGGCCTCCAGGTCTGACTTGGAACTAGTCATGGTTGTCTGGTGGATAGACAGACAGATTATGGATGAATGGTGGATGGATGGATGGATGGATGGATGGATGGATGGATGGATGGATGGATGGACAGAGATGGGCTGTCAGACAGTTGCAGACAAACAGATTTTCTTAATTTCTCCTCAAAAGGTCAATGAAACCACCTATCAATGAGCTATCAGTGCTGACATACTGTGTTGTGGGAGCGGTCCGACAGTAGGACAGCGTCCTTCCCACTGTCCATGCTGAGCCCTCGAATGTGAGCTCGGCCGCCTGGCCCGTATCGGCACGATGCCGGCGGCAACCGCAGCAAACCCTCCGAGTCAAGATCAGGCGGATCCGAGTCGTCAGGGTGAGAGTCGACGTCGATGCCCGATGAGCTGTCATTGGTCAGCTGTGTGCTGAAGTGATCCGTATTCTCCAGGTCAGGACACTCGAGCGGGGTTGACTCGGAACAGTTCGTCTCCATGCGTACCTGGAGGTCTTCTTCGTTCTGGTCGGTCTGTTTTGGGGTGGGGTCGTCCTCTGACACAGCCCCCTGCTCACTCTCCTGCACCGGCTCCTCTCCGCCCTCCCGCTCCTCCCTCTCCTCTTCGGGGGAGTCGAAGGTAATAACCGGGATCTTGACGTGACATTCTCCAGCCCCCAAATGAGCCTGCGGGGACACACACACACACACATCCTGATCACACACCGCCACGCCATGGCGCTTTTACATAACACCGCTGTCGCACAGAAACCTGTATGTCCAAAACCGTTACTTTTCTGGAAATGGAAAAATAACCCGTGTTTTAATGGATCCAATGTAGTTATTATTTAGTCAAAATACCTTGTTAATTGGTCAAATATTTATAAACCCTGCAGACAGACAATTTCACTTTCACTTTTGACGGTAGAGAAAATCGATCTCATGGGATGCTTTGTGAGCTTGTAGATCGGCTATTTTCACTACTTTTGCATGTCACTCTTGTATGACGAAGTACAGCATTAATTTACGAATGAAACATAAAATGTTGAAATATGGATCAATTGTTTCTTTATTAGGATACACTGCTTGATCCCTTCTTCTTTTCCAGTGGGTCCCAACATACAGTACACACACTGTGATGACACACACACACACACACACACACACACACACACGCACACACACACACACACACACACACACACCAGGGGCGCCTAACTTCGTTTCCAGGTGGGGGAGCACAGATTTGGACTCATGCGCGCGTAGCGCGCGCGCAAAAATGCGCGTGCATGTGCCTCGTGCACGCGCGTTTTCGCGCATTTTCACAAGGAAAAGTGGCTTTTACTTTCCCTCTCCACACGCAAGTTATATGAACAAACTGACAAAATGCATCATAAAAAGGCATAGGCCTATTTAGGCTACACATGACATTGGCAAGGCGCCGATATCAAAACAAAACATATAAATTATAGCCCTATTATACAACAGACGAGCTGACAGCGCAGCGCGCTTGGGCTCGGCGACCCCGGTGTTGTATCGTCATCATTCATCATAGATCCCTCCCCGTCAGAATCTAATATCTAACATTAAATTGCAGCAGCATTCAGCAGTTCAGTTGGCACGGCGGCCATAGTAATTAGTAAATACTATATTATTTCTCACTGCAATAGTGACTATTAGAGAAATAATATAGTTAAATTGTAAATGCTTTACCTTAAACCCCAAATGTGCTCTTGCGCTCCGGGGTGGTTAATTCCCTCATCATGGCATTTACTGTATATCCAACGTGAGTTACGTGTCCAGAATGTCATTATGTAGGCTACGTGAGATGGACACTGCTGCTTGCGCTGCTGCTGCTGCTGTTGTTTTTATTATTGTCCTCCTTCTCCTCCAACAACGTTAGCACTCGTTCCCTGCTGAACACTGCTGCTGGTGCCCATGAAGGCCAAGGGTTCATTAACTAGACTTGATTTGGGCTTGGACCCACCAAATAAATCACTCATTCTCTTCTGAGCCATGTTGACAACAACAACACACACATTCAGGCTGACCGGAGAAATTCAAATCCGTGCGCCCCGTGCGTAAAGGTAACCGGAAATAGCGTCAGCAGCAGAGCAGTAGCGTGCAGTAGCGTAGCGTGCAGTAGCGTTTCTCCGGCGTGCCGCGCTCACACTGTCACACACATAGACAAACACCCTCTCCTCCTCTCTCTCTCTCTCTCTCTCTCTCTCTCTCTCGCTGTCGCGCACCGTGCGCTTCGAGCGTGGCGGCGGCCGGGGGGGGGGGGGGGGGGGGGGGGGGGGGGGGTGATAAATAGTGGTGTCGCGTTGCGACACCACTATTTCAAATGGTGCCGCAGCTGCTCCGTTTGCTCCATGGCTCAGGCGCGCCTACACACACACACCCACACACACACACACGCACACACACAAAGTGGTGCGTGTGTGAGAGCAACTCACAAGTCCTACCTGTGCATTCTCCAGGAGACTCTGCTTGACACTCTCCTCCAGCTGAAAGGCGGTCAGAGGGTCACAGCTCATGGTGATGATGATCTTAACCGTGTCGGTGTCATCTAGGCGAGTCATCATCACCGGCCCAGGACCCGAATTGTCGACCAAGACGACGGCAATCTCATCGGAGCAGTAGATCTCTTCTAGCTGAGCCTGCAATTATATTATATTATGTACTGCAGGCCTAGTCGAAAATAAGAGTAGGTGACAGAAATAGCTATTTATAATCTAGTCTTGTGTACTAGCAACATGATCATAGATCTCCACCTGCAAATTAGTAAGCAGAGATCTGTTATCATCTGGCTATGTTTGACTATTTATAATAAAATCTAAAATAATTTACCATAAAATGATACTGATAGTTTGAGCTATAGATAGAGCAGATGGTGATTGATTGAACAGTCAAACATTAAAAGACTGATTGAATAATAATAATATGAAAGTAAGACGCCTGAGGGTGACCTCGACCTCGGCGGGGTCGGGCGCTGGCGCTTTGGCATGGGGGGTCAGATCGACATATGGAATGAATTCTGTACAAACTACAAGCATTTCTAAGCTATCTCTAATCTCAAATCGTATAAATGGTATCGGGTTCAAACTCCAAACTACTGTAGAGCGCAAACAAGGATGACTTCTGCAATGCACTTCTCACTTCTACTTGTACATCCAATATACTGTAGATTGTACCTGCGTAGGAGGCTGGGGTGCATTGACAGGACTGTCTTGGTATTCCTGGGGGTTCTCCAGTGAGTTGTTGTTGGGGTCTGAGGGCTCCTTCTCCCCGTCACTCTCCTCCCCACTCTCCCCTTCGCTCCCCTTGGATAGAGGCAGACCTTCGTCTGCCACCTCCCTGTCCTCAGCATCTTTCTCAACTGATCTCTCCTGTTGTGAGTCATTCTCAGTTCTCCTGTCCTGCTCCCTGTCAGGATCTGTTAGAGAGCTCTGGATGCACATGTCTTCTCTCCCACCCCCGGACCCACTTCCAGTCCTCTCAACATCTTTTTTTCCAGTCCCTGCTGCTGATCCAGGCCTCGGCTCCTCTCCCCCAGCCCGAGACGAAGGCCTCTGCTGGGCCTGCAGCAGTGGGGCAGCCTGGTCTGGGTTGGGGCTGGAAAGGTCCTCTGGTGAGAGCTCTTGATTGGGATGGAGATCTTCCTCTGCCTGTTTCTCCTCTGTGGCATTTTCATGCTCCCCTAGAACGAAAGTACAGGGGTACAGTCAAGCACAAATGGTCCAAAAGGATAGCACCGATGAAAGACCTTGCGGTCTTGTTTCCATTCGGGTCCCATACATTCATTCAAAACACAACAATGACATCTGAAATGATATATCTCAAACATAATTAAATCTGGAATAGAAATAAATTGGGAAAACAAAGGGTAAAGAGGTGGGGCAATCACATTCTCTCCCTTTGACCTGATGACAGTGACAGGTGAATTCAGACCTTTTTTTTAAAGGAAACCAGTGATTTGCTTGTTTTGAGGGAAAGGGGCAGGGTATTCCACACATGAGTGGCAGTGCTGTGGAAGGTGGATTTACCGATATTTGTTCTAAAAATGGGTGGCACCAGATCATTATTCACACTCCCTCTAGTGTTATGTCTACTGACGTGCCTAATATTTCACAGTGCATTTTCTAATAATTCCTTTACCCATGTTAACTATAGTTTTGCATTCCTCTTTTAAATAGTTTCATATTTTACATACAACGGTTAAAGGAGCATTCAGTGATTTGGGTGATTTGGAAAACCACCCAGTCCGCCCCAGTAACAAAATGTGCACATGCACGCTCTACAGTGGGGGGAAGTGCAACAGGCCAACAGCATGTGCACCAAGGCCCGCCCCCACCCGATCATGATTGGAGGAAGGCCCCTCTCATCCTGATTGGATGACGGTTTTGCCACCCGCCACCAAAACTGAAACTAGGGTTTTTTGACCCCAGGGGCTCACTGGGGACAGGGAGGAACTCCTTATATGGTCAGCACACTCTATAGTAGGGAGGATTATCCAGAAAAAAGAAAAAATAAGTGATATTTGAATTAAGTCAAATCACTGAATATACCTTTAAGGTATATTCGCCACAAAAATCTCCCCAGTGCAATAAAATAAATCACCAACTGCCACAAACTCCACTACGGAAGAGCATGTTGATACATTATGCATCCATCTGATGCACTCTGCACTACAGTGACTAGGACATCGGCTCCTTCCATTAGCTGACCGTGCTTTGACAAATCACCGGTGCATGAGGTCATAGATTTACTGGAAGCACTCGACTGGTCTGGCTGTGAGGCTGACTGGCTGGCTGGCTGTTCTGGTTGTCTGGCTGTTCTGGTTGTCTGGCTGTTCTGGATGACTGTCTGTCTGGCATTCTGCCTGTTTGGCTAGCTGGCTGGCTGGCTGGCCACCTGGCTAACAGGTTGACAGGCATTCTGGCTGCTGGTTGGGTGCTTGTCTGAGCATATTTGTAACCGTGATGTGTTAGCAGAATTGGAAGTGCTCAATCTACATTTTCCGATTATTTCTCCTGTGCATTGAAGTGGAACAGAGCGGGCCAGATGTCTAACAATGTGCTAAATTTCTCCCAAAATGTTTTCACTGACTAGACTTAAATAAATGAATAGAGAACATGCATACATACATGCATAAATCTACATGTCTGCAACAGTGAAAATAGCAACATTAAAAAAGCAAGGTTTATGCAGAATACCACCCATATGTCGTTTATAGTCACAAGCATTAGTTTGAGGAAACAGCTAGCAAAACTACCATGGCACAGACATTCAAACTATGGGTTGTACCCAGCGCTAATTGGCCCACATCACTCCAAATTCCAGATTTAATTTTACAGTGTTGCTTAATTTATATTCAACTTGATTTATGACCATACCTGTTGTTTACAATTTATGTTTGGTAAGGTTTGCGCTTGTTTTATAGTACGACTGTCTCATAACTTCTCTGTTATGACGTTCAATTGCTTATAGAACCTGAACACTATCGCTGCATATATTCCTGATTCCTGCTGAACAAAACAAGCCATGCTCACTGGAAGTTTCTCCTAGGTAAAACTGTGGCACTGTTGATGAGCTAGTGTGTGCTGACATTTCTAAAATACATTATTTAAAAAAGGAACATTGTGGACCATGCCACCATTTCATGCAACCATATGAGACAGCATTACCTTCTGTAGTCAACTTGTCTGTATTTGGACACTCCTAAATGAAGACAAATCAGGGACATAATATTATCAGGTTTGTGTTAGCTGAAGCAGAGACCATCTTTCACTCAACGTCAATAACAAATGTCTGCAGTGAAAAGTACAATCTACTGTCTGAATGTATGTTCTTACAATGTCCATGTAATGTGTGTATAGTCTTGTGTTCATTGCGCAATTGTCTCTTGCGCTGTTGTCACAGGCTCACAGCACCATATGCAGATGCGATTTCTGTGCATGATCATCGTCTTTGGAAAGCAAAAGTGTTTCTGATTCTGTCTTTCATACAATGTTGGTTTGCGGTCCACTCACCGCTCCGATCAGCCCCTGATCTGTTTCTGTCTGTTTCACGGTAACCTGGATCACTGGACTGGGCCGGTTACGAGCCAACATCGTCATGGCAACACTGTCTGGGACTGTGCTGCTCTTCCTGTGTTGAATATAATAGGAAGCAAGGTGAGAGAGAGAGAGAGAGAGAGAGAGAGAGAGAGAGAGAGAGAGAGAGAGAGTGAGAGAGAGAGAGAGAGACAGAGACAGAGAGACATGAAAAGTTGCACGCTGGGCAAGACATACAGTGCTGTAGAGTGCATTGCTGGAATTTGGCGGTAGCAGGATTTCTGGCAGAAGTACCGCTCAAGGAAATGACGTTGACGCTTTACAAATCTGTTTACATTCTCCGTGAATGGATGGATGGATGTTCCGGCCCGACACTTCCGGCTATGCAATCTCTGCCTAAGGTTGTGACCAGGATTTTCTCTTTGCAGATGAGTAAGGCTGGGACCGAGGCTAAATGTTTGTGTTTACACAATGTTTGTGTGTGCACAAACTCTCAAAGCTGGACATAGGAGGGGCTAGCGCAGTGCAGGCAAAAGACGGTCTTTCTGTGTTTCTGTTTTAATTCATTTCTGTTCCATAATTCAGGAGATAGAGCCTGTATCAACGGAGTCTGTCAAAGGTGCTGAACAAAGTGTCCAAGTTCCTGCCCACCACTGTGGAGGGGAGACTCATGGGGTTTTATTCCTGTGGCTTGGCCAAGTTTCCAGTAAACACAATAGGGTATGTTCTTGTGGGAAGACGGCATGTGTTGCATTACTAGCGTAGTAGCGAGTAGCGACTCAAATTAGATGGACGGCATGTTCCTATGCATGTGTTATGTACTGTATGCCCTTCCGACAAAACTCCCCACTGTTAGGTGAAAATTAGCGGCTCCCCCATCATGTGCATTGGGTGATTGTGTTTACACAAACCCTCAAAACGTTCCATTCGTTGTCAATGGCATTTAATGTTTGTGTTAGGACAAAGTTTGTGTTTACACACACACACTAAAAGCTGGACATAGGAGGGGCTAGCGCCCCTCAAAAACAAAACTTAATGACACAGACAGGGTGATAAAACTCAAGGATATATACTCAACAAGTGGCATTATTCCAAAAGCAGACATGGGGTCTGAATGCAGAAGCATCATGGATACATTCAGGTAATCAGGGATTACCCAGATTAACTCCATCTCGCATGCACTGGCCTATTTTTATGAAAGATCTGCCTAGAAAGCTGCTCTTGGCATCGGGAAGAAAAATACCAGTGTATTGAATCACTTATCTCTCTGCATAGTCCCCCGCACAGATCCATACTGGCCCATGGGAACTCACCATATCTATGGTCTCAAACCAGGAGGAGTATAGGCACTCTCACTGTGCTTCACACACTGATTACCAACATGGATTAGCAGGAACGCTGAAAGCGAGACAGCACTGGAGAGGCACAGGAGAAATGAAGGAGCACATGTCGCTCCACTTGACTATTCCACCTCTGGGCACAGCACAGCCCAGGGCTTCTTCCATGAACTTGTGCTCAGCCTGAGGACTACACTACGTAACTCACTCTCAGCCTGGCACAAGGCCTGGAAAGCCATCGCATTTATTTAGCACTCTTCTAGTCGTGCAGAGCATCAGGGGGGGAGGTCGGACCAGGAACCTTTCCGATTCCAAAATGACAACTCCGCCTCCTGAGCCATAGCCGCCAACACTCAACATGGGAATTGGGAACAACCTTGAACTGAGATTGTTCCGCTTCCATCCATTTTAGGCCCTTAGATAGAGGGGGATAGGTGGTGAGGTGACACAGGTATGTGTAGCACAATAGTCCTTCCTGAAGCCCAGAAGCATAATATCTCCTTTGGGAAATGGGCTTTCCCCTTTGGATGAGCAGTACATGTGGTTGGTTGCACATGGTTCTTACCTGATGCCGGCGGACAGGCAAGGATCAGAAGCATTGCTCTTCTTCTCAGGAGCCTTGCTCAGGTCTGACAAGCTGCTTCGTACCACCGCCTCTCCCTGGTCAAACATCAGGTGAAGCCGGTAGTTGGCCAGCTTAATGAGGATGAAGAAGACAGTGATAGAGGTACAGTAGATGCTCAGTGCCATGGTGGTGGGGGGCAGGGCCTGAGAGAGAAAGAGATATATAGAGAGAGAGAATTAATAATTAAATCATGTGGATCTCGGTATTCACATGGGAACTCTATCAGGGCTGGAGCCAGGCTAATATGTCTATCAATAAAGGCAAAAAGCCCCAAAAATATCTTTAAAAAAATGTCGGTGGGGCGAACGGTTCTCGAGTTACGTGCATTACAGACGTACACACGTACAGACAGACTACAGAGACTTATAGTTAGATATATAGATTTAAAACTTTTGTTGTCTCATACCTAAACATTGCGGCCAATGCACATTTAAACAGACACAAGTAACCACTTTTATTATTGCTTGTTTTTGTATTGCTTCATGGGAGATGCATTGAACGATAAAAGCTGTCATCTTCAAAGCGGAATCCCACTTTCTCACCTATCCTGGAAGAGGGTGCTATTTTGCGACTAACGTAGCTTCTCTTCATTGGTTGCCTGTGGGTTTCAGAATTGATTTTAAGATTTTACTGATGACTTTTAAAGCTCTGCAAGGCAGCACACCAGGCTCAGAGTGCTGCCTTAGATCCTCCTCAGATGTGGCCCTCTTTGTTCTTAAAACTCTCCTCACATACCGCAGTCTTTGGAACACACTGCCTGCCATTATAGCCAAGGCTATAATAGCCAAGGATATATAAATGGCATCTTTGAAATCATCTTTGAAATCACATCTAAAGACCTATCTGAAGACCTACACTATTGGATTTAGTCTCTCGAGTCTCGAGACAGACTGTTGACAATCAAATTCAAGTTGTTTTTCCTTTATTTTTTGACGATGAGTTCTCAGATTGCACAATGGATGATATATGCCAGGGTCATGGATGCATTTTAATTCACACTGTTGAAAAGTTTTGCCATTTGCCATTTACCATTTTGTATCTTGTTTTTTAAAGCAAAGATCATTATTATTATTATTATTATTATTGAGGGGCGCTAGCCCCTCCTATGCCCAGCTTTCCGGGTTTGTGTAAACACAAACGTTGAAGATAAAAGTGAGGACGAAAAAGTGAGGACGCAAATTGTGATTGGCCAGAATGAGATGATGTATGATGAGGTGTGATTTTTATTATTATTATGATTATCTATAAATGCATGGAATCTGTGTGTGTGTGTGTGTGTGTGTGTGTGTGTGTGTGTGTGTGTGTGTGTGTGTGTGTGTGTGTGTGTGTGTGTGTGTGTGTGTGTGTGTGTGTGTGTGTGTGTGTGTGTGTGCGTGTGTGTGTGTGTGTAAGTGTGTGTGTGTGTGTGTGTGTGTGTGTGTGTGTGTGTGTGTGTGTGTGTGTGTGTGTGTGTGTGTGTGCGCGCGCGCACGCGCGCGCGCGCGTGTGTGTGTGTGTGTGTGTGTGTGTGTGTGTGTGTGTGTGTGTGTGTGTGTGTGTGTGTGTGTGTGTGCGCAGTGTGTCCACAACCGAAAATCTAAAAATCTCATACTGGTATCTCTGTCTGTCTGTCTGTGTGCAACTGTGCCTGCGTGTATGTCTCTCTGAGTACCTTGTATGCCTGTGGGGTCTGTCTGTCTGTCTCTGTGTCCGTTTCATGTATGTCTCTCTGAGTACCTTTTATGCATGTGGGGTCTGTCTGTCTCTGTGTCTGTGTCCGTTTTATGCCCCTGTGGAGCTCCCTGATGCCATCATAGTACTGATGTCATACAGACTGGCCTCCAAGTGCTATGAGAATAAGTACTGCACCAGTTCTTTATACTGTAAACCTGTGATGTGACAATAACGCTGATTGTACTATAACAACGGGTACAACAGGTAGCCTACTCTGACAATGGGTACAACGGGTATTGCATAACTGGAAGGGCATCCGTTCCCAGCGGGCATCGTTCCCAGCGGGCATCGTTCCCAACAGCATTGGCCTAGTAATAATAATAATAATAATAATAATAATAATAATAATAATAATAATAATAATAATAATAATAATAATAATAATAATAATAATAGGTGGCAATGGAGCAAAGAAGAAACATCTCATCATGAGTTTTAACATGGCAGGTGAATTGCTTTCTCCCTCATTTGACCTTATAAACAGTTGTCTAAGAGATGCATTGTTTATTATTATTGTGTATAACGGCTGTGCAAATGATATAATACCCTAGAGTATATGGGTCTGTTCTTTAGATAAAAAAGAGATAGGAAGTTAGGAACATATAGGCCTACAGAATGATGAAGTCAGTGAGTCATAATCTGTCACAGAAAACAATATCTAATCTCAATGAAATAGGTCAGTGTGTCACTGTAGTAGGCTATATAGTAGCCTATCCCAGCACTATTATTTTAGGACAGTGAGGAAAACACTCTTCTGACTTCTGCAACGAATAGCAAAATAATGCAGGCGGTCACTTTGTTTTTTATCCCAGTGATGTTGACTATTAAAACACTGACAAAATAATTAACGTCCCGTTCACTCAGGTGGTGTTGTTGCAACATAATAACGTGACATAATTAGGGCATATATGCAATACCCAATACTAATTATAAAATGCTGATTTGATTAGACCTATTGCATTGCCGTATAAGTCGTATGAGTTTGATCTTGCCATGATGATGACGGCATAATGCTGCTGTGTTTATCTTTGTCCGTGCGGCGTGCCAACAACATCCTATGAAGCACGCTGACGCCTTGACTCCACAGAGCAGCCATGCGTTCCATAACTGCATGCGGGGAAATACTGCGACAATGCATTTTATTGCCCCTGTTTTGTAGCCCACACCTGCACCCGTCTACGAGACGATAGCGGGTTAATTAGACAGTTATAGCCAGGTCTTGCCATCGGACGCTTATCGGAGGCAGCTATTTATCCATCATCGCCAATGACATGATTGGTATGAAATGCCATGTACTGTAGCTACTCACACCCCCTCCGCGGCCTTGTATAGGCTACTGTACGTTGCGTTCCGTATATAAATACTCACCAGATGAAGAGACAGGGGCAGCATTAATAGAAAGATCCACAGATAAAGGTGGCAGGAGTTATTGAATTTGTTCTGGTCCGGGTCGTGGTACCAACCCCCAGTCAGTGATGCCCAGACCCCCTGGCGCAGAGTCTGCACAACCTGGGAGCCCATCTCTTCTGTCAGCTCAGCTGAGCTGCGGCCGGACGGATGGATGGATGCTGCTGCAAGGCAGGCTACAATGGAACGGTGTCCCTCCCTAGCGCATAGGCTGCTGAGCCTCCATATTGGGGGCCGAACTAAACCGTTTCTATCATTCTTTCGCCGCTCTAGGTGTTGTCCTGCCGTCGGATTCCCATACCAATGTCAAATCGTCCATTGCTGCCGTGGTCCTCATCTTGTCCTATTCTCCTCTCTGTGTGTGTCTCTTTCTCGCTGTCTCTACAGATGCGCAGCTCCGCCCCTTTACCCCCCTCCCCCAGCTCATTCCTTGTGACCTGTCCCCTTCTACCTGGTGATGGTGAATTATAACGTACTACGTATCGCAGGCTACATTGCAGCCAGGTAGAAAAAAAAGAATGGTTTATAAGGTGATTAGGCTACTTAAATAAATAAATAAATAGTCAAATTGTAGGGTGTGGTATCAATAGAGTGTCGCAGTCCCGCCTCCTACCCTGGCCCAGGAAATGAAACCCAATGCATTTCCCTCATAGACATTTTTTAAAGTATTTATTTAAAGACGGTTACGCCGCGGACAAAGCCAACTCGAGTCGTGACAACTCATGACAACACAAACAATATTTTGGACCAAACAAATAATTAGAAAGAAGAAAAACAACAAAAAAAGTGTTGTAACCTGCCGTTTTTTTCTTCTTTCTAATTATTTGTTTGGTCCAAAATATTGTTTGTGTTGTCATGAGTTGTCACGACTCGAGTTGGCTTTGTCCGCGGCGTAACCGTCTTTAAATAAATACTTTAAAAAATGTCTATGAGGAAAATGCATTGGGTTTCATTTCCTGGGCCAGGGTAGGAGGCGGGACTGCGACGCTCTATAGGGCAGGCCTATATGTTTGTGTTGTGTTGTTTAGAGAGAGAGAGAGAGAGAGAGAGAGAGAGAGAGAGAGAGAGAGAGAGAGAGAGTGAGAGAGAGAGAGAGAGAGAGAGAGAGAGAGAGAGAATCGTGGTCGTGGATGTCATTAATATGTAGCCGACTTTTGGTGCTTATGCTTTAATATGCACATTATGTGCGCGGGAGAGATCAATTTTATCTACACAATTAAAGAAGACTAATGTATTTATTTGGGAATATGACAATAGCTACAAAAGCGCACTGAAGATATAAATTGAGAGAGTCAGAGAGATATATTGAGGCAGAGAGGGGGGGAGTATTGTGCAATTTGTGCGTGTTATTATAATAAGCTGTACAATTTCCATAATATTCCTGAAGGCGCGCTCTCCTCACCACATTCCATTGGAGGCTCCTCCCTCCTCGGAGGATGTTTCACATGGACCAGAAGCCACCAATCAGCGGCCACCATAGACAGACCCCAGGACCACATAGGGTAACGTTTTTTCCTTTAATAATACATTTAAGGCAGTCCTCTACCTATGTTGCACTGTTTTGCACACTTTATCATTTTATATCATAAGTGTAGCTGTTTTCCATTTGTTTTGCAGATGGGTTCACAGTTTCTATCATATATACATTTGAGATGATTTGACAGTTTCATTGCAATGCTCAGCATATAGTTTACTAGAAATGCACTCTGTCGAGGTTCCAACTTGCACAAAGTATGCCATACATGGCCTACTTTAGCCCCTTTCGGAACCCTCGGTTAGCTTTTCTGAATTCGCGCTACCCTAGGGTCCCTGACAGCTTATTCCACCCTCCATGGGATGCAGATGTACATACGCTCTGTTCACGGAGAGTGGCGGCGCTGCTTGAGTGTTGGTGAGATGTTTCAAAGATGCATAACACAGCTATAGGAGACCGCCGCAACGTGTACGAAATGGCATTAACCGCCGATGCCGTTAAGTATTTTTAATCTTTTTTTTAAGTTTTGGCTTCTCTGAAATTCTCTCTTCCTCATTGATTGATTGATTGAAATATTTATTAACAGTTTGCAGAATTACAGTACATTTCAAGCACAAACTCAATACAAAGACTGTTAACTGTGAGTGGACGACCCAATTAAGCATTACACTTGTTTACAAGAGGGTCCACCATGTTCAATTCATCAAAACATTTAGAGACGTACAAATAGACACTTCTATATAGTCAAAGAACAGAACAGGAATTCATCATAGAGGTAAAAAGGGTAAAGAGACATATACAGTGAGGGGAAAAAAAGGGGGGGGGGCAGTGGGGGATTCAGATTTTTACGGGGGCCAGTTTCGAATTGCAGCCATCCGTAGGTGCCCTTTGAGAGCGGTTTTGAAGGAGTCAAGGGATTTGCATGTCTTAATGACTGTTGGTAGGGCGTTCCACATTTTGGTGGCATAGGAGCAAAAATAATTTAGTCCCTTGTTTGTGCCGAATCTGGGTTGTACATGGTTCGTTGCACTCCCTCTGGTGTTGTGGGTGTGGACTTCGTTAACATTAAGGAAGTATCTAGACAGGTACATGGGTATCTTGGTGGAGTATCGAATCTTGTGGACCAGACCCATTGCAAGATGCTGTACTCTGTCGTCGACCCTAAGCCATTCCAGTCTGTCAAAGTGGGCAGGGGTTCGGTGGGTTCGGGGGGTGCGGCCAAGTAGGAGCCTGGCCAGTTTGTTTTGGGAAGTTTGGAGCCTAGTTTTAAGGGCCTTTGAGGTGCTGTGGTACCAGGAGGTGCATGTATAGTCAAAGAAGCCTTGTACGAGGGCTCCTGTTAAGGTCTTCAAGGTGTTTTTGTTGACCAGTGAGGAGATCCTGTAAAGGAATCTTGTTCTTTGGTTGACTTTTTTGATTACGTTGGTGGCCATTTTATCACCGGAAAGATTAGCCTCCAGGATGGAACCTAGGTAGGTCATTTCATCTTTACGTGTGATAACATTGTCACCCACTCTAACCAAGAAGCCATTTGCCTTGCTGAGATTACTATTAGATCCAAAGAGAATGGATTCAGTGGAATAGATTCAGTCACATCCCATGTTCCGCCTCCCAAGACACAACAGCATTATAAACATCCTGCATGCACGTGGTCGGCCAATCAGAGGCAGTAACTAGGACGTGCAGCTAGCCAGTTGCCGCTCGGGAGGCGGTACAATGGGAAGTCAATAAGGAAGTCAAGGAAGAGAGAGGAGAGAGAAGTTCAGCGAAGCAACATTTAAAAAAAAGATTAAAAATACTTAACGGCATCGGCGGTTAATGCCATTTCGTACACGTTGTGGCGGTCTCCTATAGCTGTGTTATGCATCTTTGATCTGCATCCCATGGAGGGTGGAATAAGCTGTCAGGGACCCTACGGTAGCGCGTCCAAAATTCAGAAAAGCTAACCGAGGGTACCGAAAGGGTCTAGGACTCTAGGCCTACCATTTTTGTGCAAATAATAATAATGATGATAATAATAATACGGGTAATAATCATATACAATAACAGAGTGCCATTTTCTTGACCTTTCTTCAAGTTAAAAAGTGCAGTTCAAGGTATATTTCAATAAACACATGCCAATTACAGGCAAGAAAACACCCCATGTCACAGGACCAGGCTGAGTTCCCAGGCTCCGCTTCTCTGGCACGCTCCGACAAGTGTGTGTGTGTGGTGACGATGGCGTTGTGAGTGAGTGAGAGAGAGAGAGAGAGAGAGAGAGGGGGTTGTTTGGTGATTAAAGTTGACGGAACTATCTTGGTATCGCTCATTTAGCTCTATTTTTGTTTATTTTTTATTTTCTTCAACCCAAGATGTTGAATGGGTCTATAAACACTCGACCGTCGTCCGTTCCCACTCTGGAGAGAGAAGTAGTAAGCTCGTAAATGCACCGGTCGAAGAAGAAGTTGGTGGACCAACTTTTCCAGTGCCATACTACTTCTACCAGGCTGACCGAAGCTAGGAGGCTAGCTCACCAGCTCGCTGCAAAGTGCGGAATGCGGTCAAAACGGAAAGGAAGGTCCACCAAGCGAGCTGTGAAAATACACTCTTAGAAAGACGTACATTCGTTTAGTTTGGTCGGTGTGGTTTCGGAGAGTTTCGCCCGGCCGGAGCCCCGCTTCATTCGGTCTGTATGGACGGTGCAGGTGCACCTCTCTTCTTGCGGCACCTGCGAAAACTCTGTAGCCCCGTCCGTCGGCGGAGAGCTAACGCTAGCTTCAAACGTTAGCTTTCGCTGTTAAACTATACCAAGTTTCATATAATCTATATCTGATACATACATTCTATTTTTTTTGTAATTGTTGTGTTTTCACTGATGTTTCTCGAGTCGCTGGCGCGCGCGATGGCAATGACATTGGCTGACATGTATGGGCTAACTTTGGCCAACAGCTAGTGGTTGACCCACAGTGGCGACGTGGATCCACAGTTTTCAGACTCGCACTCTGCCTCTCAGGACTTTGGACCACGGTTTGACCTCGGCCTGGGCCACACAGGGGAATTGCACCCTGTAGTGCCCTGGAGCTTCGCAGATGTGACCAAAAAAATGAACAGTACAGTTTGGTATTTTTCACCATTTTGAGTTGTAACTTAGGCACCGGAGCTGAGAGCACCCTATGGTGCGACTACAGCCACCGAGAAATGGATGTCTCTCAGGCCGCCGCCGCTTTCCCAAACGGTGAAGGGCGGCCGGACGGCGGGGCAGGGACGGGGGAGCTCGCCTGGACAGACTCCCCCATAGCCCGGGCATGGGCGCACTCTGCCCCGCTGTGTTCGACTCGCTCCCTCTGGACCGCCGCCTACGACTACGAGGCCAGCGGGGAGGACGAGCTGAGCCTGCTGCGAGGAGACGTGGTGGAGGTTCTGTCCAAGGACACTGCCATATCTGGGGACGAAGGTTGGTGGACCGGTAAAGTAAATCACCGGGTCGGGATTTTCCCCTCCAACTACGTGACATACCAGCCCGCTATCTACCGGCTCCCCGCCACGGGGGGCTCGGTGGGGGATCGGGAGCACGTCCCGATTTCGCCGGCTCAGATCGTTTTCGGAGAACTTGTTCTAGAGGAGATAATAGGTGTTGGTGGATTTGGTAAAGTCTACCGGGGGACGTGGAATGAGCAAGAGGTGGCCGTGAAAGCGGCACGACAAGACCCGGACGAGGACATAACAGCCACCGCTGACAGTGTTAGACAAGAAGCGAAACTTTTCTCAATGCTGCAACACCCCAATATTATCAAGTTGGAAGGAGTGTGTTTGGAGGAGCCCAATCTGTGCCTGGTCATGGAGTACGCCCGCGGCGGCACCCTAAACCGGGCGTTGACCGGCAGGAGGATCCCGCCACACATCCTGGTCAACTGGGCCGTTCAGATCGCCAGAGGGATGCACTACCTACACGAAGAGGCCGTGGTTCCGATTATTCACCGCGACCTCAAGTCTAGCAACAGTAAGGTGTCCTGTGTGTGTAAAATGAGAGCAAATGGCAAAACAATATTATTATCAACCTGTTGCTCCTAGGCTAGTAGTGATTTCTCACCCAGCCAGAGACACATGTGTTGTGTTGTGTTCAACAGACATCATAATTGGGATGTTCTGTATATAGTCACCTTTACAACAAGGTAGGTATAAGTTGTAATTAAGGATTGTGGATTGAGTAACACAGTTAAACGTGTGGGTATCTCCCCCCACACGTTTAACTTTGCCAGTCCCACAGTATGTGCGACTGGCACCTGAACATGGGTCCTGCAACTTTGTTGAGTTTGTGTTTGCTCCAAGCAGCAACACTTCTGTCCCTATTGAACGCTTGTCCCTTCAGGATGAGGCCCGTGCGCGCCTGCACGGACAAGTGGAAGCTGCTGTCCCGTTAGGCAGAGTGGCAGCATTATTTGGTGTCAGGCTCAGCCCTGGTACTATTTCCAAACTTAGGACCAAGTTTCGTGAGACTGGTGAAGTCAAAGGAAGACAACACCCCAAGAAGACCAGATCCTCACCCTTGCATAGGCTTTCTTGATTTTCTTCCCTAGATTTACAGTGCAACGGTACCGCAGACGGATGTGAAAGTTGCAGGACCCATGATCAGGTGCCAGTCACACACACCTGTGACTGTTACACAACTTCCAGCAGTTCTGTGCTGACACTGGCTGGTCACTCAAAACGAGAGTGATTACCCACAGAAACATATTGGGAGAGTTTGGCAAATTGTTGGGGGTTGCTCGCTACCCACACTTTTAACTGTGTTGCTCATTCCTTACAAGTTATCGTTGTAAAGGTGACTAATCAACAATGAAACATATATAAGATACAATACAATACCAATTGGTATAACAGAAGGGGAGAAATAATCGAAGTTAAGTTTCCAAACTTTTTGTGAGGATTTTATTTAGGCAAGGGCTATACTGTAGGCAAAAAGTAGAGCACAGACGTATCATTATCATAAGAGACTGAGCAGTGGTGCAGAAAATTCACAATGCGCACAACAAAGTCCTCGGCTCACATGCTGAGTTCATAGTTTTCTTAAGCTGCAAACTGACAAAGCTAGTCTTGCCACAACTTGCGAGTTTGGAGAGGGAACAGGGATGTATAAGCAAGATGGAGTTTAAGAGTGTGTGAGAAAGGTCTGCGAGTATGAAGTGGAGGGGGAGATCCTTGAGAGGATGTGAAATAAGGGCAGAGTTTGCTCAGCTGAGTCCCACCGCCTGCCCCCCTCTTGTAACACAGACACACACACCCTACCTTCTTTCCCAGCCCCCTCTCAACCCCCCTGCAATGTTGTTCAAACAAAGGCTCTGATTTAACACACACACACACACACACACACACACACACACACACACACACACACACACACACACACACACACACACACACACACACACACCACACATATTCAGACCACATTATCAGGCCATGTGCTTTGACCAACCAAATGCTGACAAGAGTGGACAGAGTAGGTCATAGGCTAGAATGGTATAAAACGGATAAGAGTTGAGTGTAGGCCAATTTACAGAAAGATTAGAGATGATTCTCTTGAGTGGTTGTGAGGGGAGTGACATGAATCTATTGTGCAATGAGATTAATATTATGGGGTCCTGCAGTGCCTTAGTTTGAAGAAATGCAGACTTCTATAGTGGACTCCATTGGTCTTTTCCCAATTCCTTGAAATCTGTTGGACCTTTTAAATCAACTTGGTCAGGTGAACAGTCCTACATCTTTTGAGTTGTTTGTGACAGTGAAGCCAGGTCTGCCTAGCAGGCTTTAGTAATTTACTAGTCTGAATTATGGATGAACGTACCTTGTTGAAGAACTGAGTGTGAGTCATGTACCTACTCTTTTACTACCACGACTACCACTACTGTGTGTGTGTGTGTGTGTGTGTGTGTGTGTGTGTGTGTGTGTGTGTGTGTGTGTGTGTGTGTGTGTGTGTGTGTGTGTGTGTGTGTGTGTGTGTGTGTGTGTGTGTGTGTGTGTGTGTGTGTGTGTGTGTGTGTGTGTGTGTGAGAGAGTAACATGAGTCTTACCACAGTATCTCTTCCTCTGTAGCCACTGATCTATCGTATCAGCCTGGGGCCACTTGGAAAGTGGATCTGATGCTATGCTGTCTGTTTATCTGCGGTTGTAAGTGTTCATTCGTACTTAGTAGCAGATCTACAAGGTGTCACAGTGCAATAGCTCGTGAGCTATTTGGGTATTTGTAGTGTGCAACACCAACGCAAAACTAAGTATACATCAAGCTTAAGTGAGAGAATAATAATTTACAAAAAAAATGCAATTCATTCAGTCCTGCACTGATTATCAGATTTGAGACATTTTAATGGGAGTCCCCAGAACATATCTCAAACAATCTGAGGGCTTATTATCATTATCACGTAGCCTATAATATAACAGTATAACGTTAAAGAGATGATGTGTACACAAAAATGCACATTTTGGTATGTGCCTACATGTGCCTTGTAAGAGGTAAGATGGTGCTGGTTTCGTCAACAAGATTATCATCAAATAACACAATAAAATGCAATGGGATACTTATTGGACCAGAGAATTAGTATAGGCAATTAGACATATCTATCTCTTGAGAGCGTAAAATTATGCTCTCAAGAGTTAAAGATCTATAAGGGTCCATTTGGTCATTTAGCTGGGGACCACCTTGAACCCGCTCGGGGACAGGGACCACTGGTTGAGAACCACGGTTATATGATATAGGGACTGCATAGCTGAATGGTGAGAGCCGGCACGGCGTGGCGACTTGCTTGCCTGAGCTCGCCTCTCGTGGCTCATCCTAGGGAAATAATATTAGCCCCATAGTGACCTTGAGCAAGACACTGAACTCCTTTCTGCTCCTGCTGTGCAGGTTGATTGGTTCTTGCATGGTTTCCTTCACCACCGGTGTGTGAATGTGTGTGGATGGATGCATTTTATAAAGGGATTTGGATAAAGGTGGTATATAAACATTTGCCATTTTGACCACTAATTATTGGCCATGTGAAGAGATAGGATTTAACTGCTGTTAAACCCTAATTTATACTTCATTCATTCATTCATTCAGTGTAGATCAGTGTTGCTCATTGAATTCTGAACATTGAAATCTGTTTGTATTTGGAAAGCACAAAGGCTTAAGGCTGTTTAAGCAAATCAGTTGTCTGCTAAGACACACAGAGTCGCTGTGTTTGTCCTGCCACTTCATTGTGACCAGATGATATAGACTTTGATAGGAGACTTGGAGAAGGGGGAATTTAAAATGTACGGGGGAGATAAGATGATTCATGATTGAGCATCTTCTCAGCAATGGAATTAACTTCCGAATCCTCACTGCAGCCATATAGGAAATATAGGAAAACCTTGCCTTACATAATATAGGAAAACTTGTCTGTCGACTGTGACGTTAAGATGGAAACATTTGTGGTGTTCTCTTATGGCATTTGCTCTCTATTGTGATTACATTGGAGGCTCGAACTGCTAGCCAACAATTGAATTGATCCTTAACAAGCATGCAACGCTGCGACACATTTCAAAGTGAATCAGTAGTTGATCGCAACAGAGCAATACATAGTTGTAGACAGTCGATGTGTGATTGTCTCATGGCCATCAGTCTGAACATCTGTATTCACTATATAGGGCCTTATCTAAACAATGAATGAAGCCACACGTGTTTACTTTGGGCTAAAGCAATGCGTTCACAGACTCTCCCTTCTCAATCAAACGCAAACACACACACACCACACCCTGCAGTGTGAAATTTAGTTTTCCCTGCAAAACCATTGCCACTTACAGAAGTCTCCACCAGTGCACATAGGCCTATCTCACAGCCCGCTTTCCACGCCCACTTCCGGTAAATAGTGGTGTCTTTAACATGAGCATTTACACGTTTTTTTCTCTGGAGAATCTAAGTACATTTTCTAATGTAAAAATGTGACAGACCAATATTATTATGAAGCAAACAAGATGGTAAATCAGGTCGAACAGATAGAACAAACCTTACCTTGAGAAAACAAAAGTTGTAGACTTCTTAAATTACCTCTGTTAACATGTAGCGTCTATGGAGTGACGTCACGCTATCACCACTATCCCCGAAAGGGGGCGTATTTAGGGGGGCGGGGAAATTCTGTGAGATAGGCTTATTGTCATTATCTGTATCCAGGAGGTAAAAAAAATGAAGAGACCCCACCCCCTAAGAATTTCTCTAAACTTTCTTCCAGTGTATATACATATAATGTCATCTGAATGCACCCTATCTCCTGGTTACAGTACTACACTTTACCTTCCAAGGGCAAATCAGGACACTCAACACTTGCACTCATGGCTCAGGCAGACACCTAACATCCTCCAACCTGCCAGCCATTTGGCCTGACATTTATCAATTTTGCCGTGTACACAAGCTCCACACAGACAAACATGCAGCTATTTGATCAATGATTAGCTAGTAAAGTAATATGTTGGAAGTCAGCAAGATTTGTCCAATGTCTTTTGTGCTTTCCCCCTAATCTGTAAAATCCTGGCCCACGGGGAGGAATGTTGCTAATGAGGGATAAAAGCTTAACATACGTTTGCACAATGGACTGGTCAAGCAGCGGTTGCTAGGCTACTGTGACCAGAAGAATGGCCAGGACTCGGAGGGTCTCAAAGCCCTCGTTTTGTTTTGTCCCGTTCATATTTAATCTGCTGGAGGGCTGCGCTACTCTTTTATTGCCACAAACCAAGGGGGATTCCCTGCTTCCTTCATTATTTCACTCCTTCCTCACCTTCCCTCCATTGTCCCCCCCGGGGCTACTCCTCAGAAGGATCTTTCTTTCTTCCTTTTCTTTCTTCACCTCGACTCTCTTTCCATATGTGGTTTCTGCTGACACACCTCTTGATTACTTAACTCACTTTTCCCTCTCCGTTTCCTTCCCTCATTTCTTCACTCATTCACTCCATCCATTCATCCTTACCACCCCCCCCCCCCCCTTTCCCGCTCCCAATAATTCATTCCATCTTTGGCCTTTTGGGAAGGCGTGGCAAGGAGTGTTGACACAGTTCCAGATAAGGACAAGCACAAACCACACTGAAACTTGTCCCCGTGCCAGCACGAGTGGCCCACATTAATTTTAGTTTCAGGTTATGATGGATCAAACGATAGAAGGAATGCCAGGTATGTGTACCCTATGCTCTAGAATGCCTGGCAGTTACGTTGAAACCGACATGAAGCGTGCGTAGCTGCATTCTCACCCTGTATCGGTACAAAGCTATTGTTAGACCACAACTCTCTGTTTCATTGACCCTCCTTCCCTTTCTGTTCCTCTTCCTCTTGTCTCTTTCTGCACCCCCCACCCTCCCACCCCGACTTGCTATGGACGGGCATAAATATCACAGGGGGGGGGGGGGGGGGGGGTTCACTTTTCTCTGGCTACGCCTCAGTCACCCTTAGTGACACACAGACAGTTACTGCCTGTCTTTCTCTGACGAGAGAATGGAGAGAATGGGCAGAGGGGAGAGAGGAGGAGTGTAGATGCTTTCACTGTGTTTTTTATGACCTCTCCCTGACTGCACCTATTGTTGGCCGAGACGAACGAAAAGGAAAATGGCCAAAACAGCTGAGAAGGGCAGCCTCCCGAGTCCACCAATGGCATCCTTGGTATCCACCTTCAGTCGAAGAGTGGCACACCAGGAGGTACATCCACCACTAATATTTGTTACAAATTTTAATTACCCTGGTTACAGATAAAGTTGAGCTTAGCCCATTTTGTGCGGGAACCCCTTTTGGTGTTTTAAACATTATGTTATAATTTAGCTATTGAAAAATAGCAGATCTACAAGCTCATAGCGCGCCACCGAGTGGCGCGCTACGAGCTTGTAGGTCTGCTATTTTTGAAAAATCGTGAAAATATTTATTTCAGAAAACTGGAGGATTTAGAAGAATTCTTTTAAATGTCGGGCCTAAATGGGGTTAGACACAGAGGTGAACTCAATGCGGCTGAGAACAAAGGGTGAGTGGGCCCAGAGAGATAATGTCCTTGATGGATGGATGGGTGTTTCTGGACGTTTGCCCTGATCCTGTTCCCACCACTCAGACCAGCCTTACCCCAGGGGCACACTCATTTACAACCAGGGACGATGGACTTGAAAGAGAATTCTTCAACCTTGTCTCTCTCTCTGCTTAGTCCTGGAATCCCACTTGCGCAAAACAAGTGTGGGAGTAGTGAGTGACTGTGCAATATTTATAAACCGTTGTATTTGTATCCACACAGAGTATACATTTTACAAGTTAGCTTTTAGCCACTTTAAAACGTAATAAAAAATAATAAGCTCAGGCCGGCTGGGAGACAGATATTATGTTTTCGTCCCTGTCAGCGTGGCTCCATGTCCTTCATGTGTGTGTCTGTGCTCAGCTAATCTCTGACAACGTTGGACCGTTCTGCGTCAAACTTTGCATGCACAGATTGCATACTCCTATTAGTCCAAGAAAGACTTGCTTCTCCATCTCTTTGTTCCGTCTCAATTTCTCTTCCACCTTCCCCAATGTGTTTGTGCGTGCGTGCGCACGCACACACACACACACACACACACACACACACACACACACACACACACACACACACACACACACACACACACACACAGCTGTGCAAAAAAATGTGCAGAGTCTTAAAGGGGAAAACCACCCATTTTCAACATTTTACTATGTCATTAACACTTAGGCCGCTATCATTTATTGAAAAATTTGTATCTAATTCACGCCAGCATTTTTTTAATTTGAGCTCTTATTTTGAAAAGCCGCCATTTCCGGTCCATGAGCAGTAGTCATAACCTAGGAAACTACACGGAGCGGACAGGCCTTGTTTACCATCTGAAGCCAGACCGGAGCTCTGCAGAGCTCCAGATCGTCATATCTGTGCCGTCAAAGAAACGCTGTTTTGACCAAAATGCCATCTGGGACAAGGAATAGGAGATACAGGCGATTGAAAGAAATGGATAGAATGGATTATTATGGCGACGACGATCTAAGATGGGCGATCCAGTGCTGTGCTAACAACACAGCTAGCTAACCGGCTAACGTGAGTAGCATTATGGCTCGAGCAATCGAACGCGCCATAAAAGCGCAATTGCCGAAGGCCGTCGGCAATGGCGTTAAGCGTCGGTATCAAAATTAGGCGTCAATTGACTTTAATCGTCGCAATGGCGCTGAAAGTATTAATATACCTTACAGCTGTTGTGTGGAAATAATAAAAAAGTCCCCCCATTTTGTGTTTCCTAGAACTGTAATTATGAAAAAATCACCATGTTAATGATTTTTTTCAGACCTCTAGTTCTAGGAAACACAGAATGGGGGAACTTTTTTTATTATTTCCACACAACAGCTCTAAGGTACATTAATGACATAGTAAAATGTTGAAAATGAGTGGAATGCCCCTTTAAGTGGAGAAGAAAGAGTACAAGAATAGAGCATTGAGACAGATGAGAGAGCCACCAGGAAGATACTGGGAGTAGAAAGAGAAAGACGGCACAATTCAGAGAATCACTTCAATCTGAGCAAAGCGTCAAAATGTAATCTGGGACAGACAATGACCTTTTACTTAAGCTCACAAGTAGTATCCCCCCTAAGTGTATAAGGGGAAGATCCCCCCCCATGACGTGCGTTGCAGCCAAGATTTCTCTAGCAGGCAACAAGAGAATGAAGCAGCCTTGTATTTGTTCTTTCTTCCATATCTTTCATAATATACCAGGCTAATACTTTCAAATGTAACTATATGGGTTTATTACCGCCACCGCTCACCTGGGACGCATGTTTTTTCCAGGTGGGCAAGGCATTGCCATTTGCGGTTGCACACCTTTCACGTTTCAATCTTAGAATGGGGGATGACTGGGACCTACTTTGAGGTCTCTGCATCTGATCTCCGGATGGTTCCACCCCCAACACTGGGGCTCTGCCTGATCTCCGGATGGTTCCACCCCCAACACTGGGGATCTGCCTGATCTCCTGATGGTTCCACCCCCAACACCTGCCTGAAGCTCTTCTCCAGAAGTAGGAGGAAGAGATGTCTGACTGGGTGGAGGCTGCCCTTGAGCCATAACCATCTCCTATTCCTTATCACTGTCATTTCACTGTTCAACAAGATGGATTGGGATTTGGGATCATACTCAAGCCTATTCTATCTGAGTAATTTAGCAATCACTTACATGAATACTATAGGCAACCTTAAGTTTAATATTGATATAATCTATTCTCAGAAATGTGTTTAAAGGAGGGGTTGCCAGCTTGGGTTGTACTATTGGAGGAGGTTTTATGTTGGTCATTTATACGAAAAAGTCCTTCTGCACACCTACAAAGGACAGGTGCGTCGGATAACAGGAACTGATGGGAAGAGAATCCCGCACACTGTCTTCACTTAGGTTGGTTTTTATTGCAACGTTTCGGTCGTCAGACCATGAAGGTCTGACGACCGAAACGTTGCAATAAAAACCAGCAATGAACATGAGTCTTATGCTCTCAATTTAGTAAAAGGCCAAATCTGTATGTCTCGCAGTCATTTTATTATTTTGAAATTTGAACAGTAGAGGACAGTTTTTCTTCAGCTACTGTGCCACATAGCTCCACAACATGCGAACAGTGCTTCTGTTCCAACAGACATACGATGCAAGGATCAGACCCCATGCTGTGTCTTTGTTGAGCATGGGGAGTAGATTCCATGTAGATGTCCACAGATGTCCACAAATCTTCAGTAAATTGTTTTCTCGGTAAATGTCCACAGATGTCCGTTAACATCCCGTAATCAGGGAATTAACCGGGAAAAAACCATTTGGCATTAATGCCCGTTTTTGCCTACTTTCACCCTGTGACTGCAGCGGAAGAATGGCTTTGATTTTGACTTCAGGCGGATTGGGCCTGTTAGAGAAGACTCAAAAGGCCTGCCAAGGCTTTACTTTGGGTGCCATGCTAACCCCTCTTTTGGATTGTGAACTGTTGGCTAGTGAGATTATGCAACACACCAGCCACCATAGACCATAATATTACCATGGCAAGATGCCTGATCAAGCATTGAGCTGCCATAGCATCACGTTACTCAGCAACAGTGGTGGAGTTAGGGCTGTGGCACACTGACGGTCACCCGTGGAATGCAATCTCCAAACTATGGCTCTGCTTTAACCCATTTTGGGGCGGGAACCCCTTTTGGTGTTTTAACTATTGAAAAATAGCAGATCTACAAGTTCATCCGCGCTATGAACTTGTAGGTCTGCTCTTTTTGAAAAATCGTGGAAATGTGCCTCAAATCTTATATATATTATTACAGACTTACAGAGTGAACATTTTAACTCAAATCTTTGCTTCTGGGGGGGTCCCTGGAAGAACATATTTTCAGATGGGGGGGGGGGCGGAGGCATATTACATATCATTTTTTGGGTTCTTGACATGAAATATTGAGAACCACTGATACAGAAACATAAGGTTTTTCAGAAAACCGTCAGGAATTTCAAGACATTTTTTAAATTTCGACGTCGGGCCTAAATGGGTTAAAGATGATACAGTACAACGCCGGTACTGAATCATGCAGACAAGATACAGACCCTTTGTGTCAAATTCTAGAAGGCTCTCTTTGAAGTATCACAAGAGCAAGAAAATAAAGAAAAATGCCATCTGGCATTTTGATACCGTCACGCTAGTCAAATGAGACGGGTCGGTCATCCCAGAATAGCTATTCATCAAGGTGGTGTAACGATCCTATACCATTGTAAAGCTACAGAGCCTGCTTGGAGGAATCTATGGAATCAGAGAGAGAAGACACAACAACAGGAGCTAGCTGTATATCGCTGCTCTAGTGGAACCTGTTTTTTGTAATGGAATGCCTATTGTTGCATCTCGGGCAGAGGATCCCCTTAGTGCCCCCAGGCCTAGTAGTGGCACCAATAATGGCTGTTAGTTGAGGCCCATAGGAGTCACTAGGAGTCACTCTGGTTAATGTATGAAATATGTCCAGATATGTATACTTTGAAAGATTAAACTTCTCTGAACACCCCAAAGAGCTCTTTGAAATGAGAAAGTAATGTTTTGTTTGTTTTTGTACATCTACAATAGATATTAGCACACTTCGGTTGGCCAAGTCATAGACGCAAAGTATGCAAGAAGTGCCGTTTACGCCTGTGCTTTGTGGCCGTGGTACGTCACTGACATCACCTCTGCGCTTTCAACCCAGCTTTGTGGGTGTTCGCAGTTTCCCTTTCTGTGATGTGATGGACTCGATTACAGAGCGCCAAAGATAAATCGATGTCTGCCTTCGTTCTGTCAGTACAACTCCTCTTTGTTCTTCCGAGATGAAGGTTCCTGTACAAACTAGTCAAGGTCTCTCAACCCATCCCCCCCAGCTCCCTAGCTCTTTATACCCGCCAATGTCTTCCTCTGGCTGTCCTCCCACTCAACTCCTCGTGTGTGTGTGTGTGTGTGTGTGTGTGTGTGTGTGTGTGTGTGTGTGTGTGTGTGTGTGTGTGTGTGTGTGTGTGTGTGTGTGTGTGTGTGTGTGTGTGTGTGTGTGTGTGTGTGTGTGTGTGTGTGTGTGTGTGTGTGTGTGTGTGTGTGTGTGTGTGTGTGTGTGTGTGGGGGGGTGCTTAAAGGTCTAGTCAGGTGGTACTTTATCTGCAGTAAGCCAGCAACAACACACACAGCGCTGAACCCAGCTATGGCTATAAGCGTCTGTGATTTGAGACTGAAAGTGCCTGTTGTGTGTTCTGTGTTGGCACGTTCCGGTAAGTCCAAGGTCAGTGATATGCTCTTTGAGACCACAGACGCACGCGCGCATGAGCACACCTGCACGCACAGACTTCAATCAGCTCCCGCTGGAGTTTGATAACTGGAGATCTGATCAGTCATAACCACCAAGAGGAGTAACACACACTTTGTTGTTCTTTAAGAGGATAAGTAAAACATGTTTCATGGGTTAGAGTTTGGGTTGAATTTGTTTTGATCCCATAACACCTCAATGTGTTTGCGTGAGTGTAGTCCTCACGCAAAGTGTAACTCTATCAGCGCACACATTGTTTTTGCTTTGAAGCCACTGCACAAAGCAAGTGCTCCGTACCATAGTCCTGTGGCGTTCCTGAGCCTGCGTAAAGCCAAGGACCTTTCCCATGGGAATATCTGACACCTCTACTTTTAATACAGTTCCCACTTTAAGGCAAATGCGGTGATTTGATGTGTGGCATGCAAAACAAACCCAGGTGACACTCACCAGATATACTGTGTACAGTACAGTATGTACTGTACTGTACAGTACTGTACAGTACTTCAGTGATGCTTGCGGAACTCGACTACGTCTCGTTCCTGACCGCATCACTGTCGTGGCAATAATCACGTTAAACCACACCCTCTCGTGTAATATTGCTTAATTATGTTTGTGATATAATATTAATAGTTATTTCATATTAATTATTAGGTTACACCTTGGTAAACCCATAAGTGGCCTAAAGTGCAATACCGGAGGTAGATGTCTTAATATGCTTTGCTTCATCTCTGAAAATGTCTTTAGTTTCAAGGCATGCATCTATTTTAACCATATGTAATTGAATTTGAATTCTCCATGACTTTATCTTGTAGATGTCTGATCTAGTATCTATTCAGATGATAAAAAAAACATTTTATTTACTTGTCGTGATTATAAAAAAAAAGGCATGAAAACAAGTCTCTTTCACAGCCAGCCTTATTTATCTCTATGGAGTTGGCTTCAGCCGGTAGAATTTGAGGTTGTATTTCTAGCTGGATGCAGACTTCAAGGGGGTTATGACAGGCTGCGCCGAGAGTTGATCTATTAAAATCAATTAAAAACGAATAAAGCCCCAAAAGGGGTCGATGGCTGTGAACGGTAATGAAACCATTAGCCCCTGTAGGGGTCAATGGCTGTCAAGGAGGTAGGTCCTCCATCTGTTTAGTTACTTAGACTTTAGTTTTTACTTAATTTATTATATAAGACAGAACAATCTTTCTTAACCCGGAATTGTTCCGATATTTAACCTGAATTATTTTCCGTCTATTGTGAGGAGGACATGTTTCAGTCAGTGTTTTTCAAGTAGGCTGACAGAAAGTTTTGAGTGCAGGCTCTCACACAGAATATGTCAGGTTTTTACATGTCCTCAACATGAAATGATAGGAATCAGGTTAAACACCAGCAAAGTTCCCCTTTTTAATGTCGGATCTAATACCACAGGCTACGACGAGGTTCACTGAACAAACCTTTTGATAATCCTGTCAAACAGGAAAATATAAGCCCTGAATAATAATACTTATTCATATAATCTTTCATATTTCGCCCCCTTCCTTGGGGTAATGGTGACAAATGAAAGTATTACAATAATATATCGGCCATAGCATGACCCATACTAGATGTCTTATTGTTAGTCCATCCTAGTCCAGGATTCAGATAGTGAATATGAAACCCATCTACCAGTCCCATATCCGAGGAATGTGATGTGTTGCCTCGGACATTCTGAATCTCCAGCACCTCCAGTTTTTTAATTGGCTTGTTAATCATGCCCACACAAAACATGTAATCTACTGTATACAGTACACGCAAAGAAAGACTATCCGGCATTCTGCACAGCTTGTAGAATTGTTTAGTGAAATTTGTTTTGAATATAATGACATTGTTTTTACTGTGAAATAGTTTATAGTTTAATTTGACCTTTTGCTTCATCTTTTTGTTAACGTTCCATGATGCATGTGAAATATTAATGTAATGGAACCAAATGGAACCATAAGAGCCAATTTGCTTCCAATTGAGGATGAATAGATGGCCTAATGTCCGTAAATTAAATTAAAATACTTCACTTATGTAGTGTGAATGTGCTGCACAAAGAAAACATCAGGGTGCCATTTCTAAATGACATGAGGTCCCCACATAATCATGTTTGATGGGAACCCCTTTTGGTGGTTACATACATTATGTTATAATTTAGCTATTGAAAAATAGCAGATCTACAAGCTCATAGCGCGGTACCGAGTGCCGCGCTATGAACTTGTAGGTCTGCTATTTTTGAAAAATCGTTAAAATGTGCCTCAAATCTTTGTCTGAAAATTGTCATGATTTAGAAAACTTAAAAAAAATAAAATAAATCGACGTCAGGCCTGAATGGGTTAAGTCTCATAGCTCTTGTCAAAGCAGTACAGTGCATGCACGTAACTTGTGAAACCTACTATTTCAACTTTGACCGGAAACAGTGAGCAAGGTGGATAGACTGAAATATTTTCTTTCTGAAGATTTTTTATTTTATTTTTCTTTCCTCTAGCAGTGTCTCTAGTATAGTGTAGATCTGGGGTTCTCAACGTTTTTGGCCGGGGACCCCGGAAATGCTTTGGCAACGTCTCGGGACCCCCGCCCCCCCCCGCCCCACCTCCCGACCCCCAATATAAATTGACTGCTACAATAACCTTAAACCATTTTGGGCGGGAACCCCTTTTGGTGTTTTAAGCATTGTTATAATTTAGCTATTGAAAAATAGCAGATCTACAAGCTCATAGCGCGCCACCGAGTGGCGCGCTACGAGCTTGTAGGTCTGCTATTTTTGAAAAATCGTGAAAATAAAATTTTAAAAAATATCTTTTTTTCTTTTCTTTTTTTTTAAATAATTTGGGGACCCCCTAAAATAATTTGGCGACCCCCCCGAGGGGTCGCGACCCACGGGTTGAGAACCCCTGGTGTAGATATAGTGTTACAGGGAGGTATGAAGGAGGAGTTTTACATCCTCGGGGGGTATTGTAGGGCTGTCAGCCTCCTGTTTCTGCAGTTATAAATGACCCTCGCAGCAACCATCGAATCACCTGCCTGTTTGTCCCTCTCTCGACCTGAGATCAGATTCTAAAAATGTCTTCTACATCCTGACAATTTTCTGAAAAAGCTATGTTTCTATGTCAGTGGTTCTTCGATTTTTCAAAAAATTGTAGCGCGCCACTCGGTGGCACGCTATGAGCTTGTAGATCTGCTATTTTTCAATAGCTAAAGCATAACATAATGCTAACACCAAAAGGGGTTCCCGCCCAAAATGGGTTAACCCCTCATCCCACTATATCTCTATTTCTTCTGCCTTCACCTCTCCCTTGATTGTCTCTTCCCTGCTTCACTCCATCCTTCCCATCTGCCACCATCTCCTCGTTAACCCCTTTCCTCTGTTTCTCTCCTCTCACTTTCCCATTTCTCTCCCCAGTTTTGTTACTTGAAACGATTGAGAACGATGACATCGGCAGGAAGACATTGAAGATCACAGACTTTGGCCTGGCCAGGGAGTGGCACAAGACCACCAAGATGTCTGCCGCGGGTACCTACTCCTGGATGGCCCCCGAGGTCATCAAGTCCTCAATTTTCTCCAAGGGTAGCGACGTGTGGAGGTATACCTGCTTTCCGCCAGGCCAGCATACAACAAAGCCTGTCATTTCACCAAGCCTCCATCAGTTCTGTGCTTCCTTTTATTTTTCTCCACTCTCCTAATTCTTATTGTCTCTGCTCGGCCGAACGCATTGCAGACGCATTTCGGCCCTGTTCGTCCGTCCGTCTGTCTGTGTGCCCATCCGTCCGTGTGTCCGTCCTCCGTTCGGCTGTGTACAAGCTGATCTCCACCACCGTTGGCCCGATCGGCACGCACACTCTCTGGAAGCCAGAGATGGCCCGTGTTGGCCTGTTATAACGCCAACACGAGAAAAATCTAAATCTTGTCCCCTCCCGTCTCAATATTTGCCATTGACAATGAACGGAGAAATGACGTCAGAATTCCGCTAAATATAACGTCAATTAAACATCAAAACATTAAACGCCATTGACATTGAAGGGAAAATTGTCATGTAAACGAGCAAATCAGCCAACCAATGATGAACCACAGGCAACAGGCATGATGATGTAGCATGATAAGAGCTGATAATTCCGCTAAATATGACGTAAATTAAACATCAAAACATTAAACGGCATTGACATTGAAGGGAAAACTTACGTCATATGTAAACGAGCAAATCGGCTAACCAATCACATGTTGGTGGGAGCGCTTGGCCAATAAGGGACCACCTTATGTACCTTATGTAGCAATGTCAAATGTCCGCTAACATAAATTGATGTACGATGACAAGAGCAGCCCTCATTTCACACAGGTGTGTTTATATTAGTCCAAACCTCACTCAAATTCATACATTATCTCTGTAGTCATGTGATCAAGATGTATCTGTCAGATTGTTTTTTTATTCTATTTTGATTGACTACGATTGGCTTTCAAGGTTTGCTGGAAGGGCCCGTTTTGCACGACATGCTACAAGTACCGCTGGACCCGATCGGCGGGAAACTTTGCACGCACACTCCCAGTAGGCAGTGGTGTCATGCTTGTAGCACGCAGTACCACGGCGTACTCGCAGGTACGGCATGGTACGGTGCACACGCGTGTGCACTCTAGAATGTGTCCCCAATTCCAGTGTATGTTGGGCAGCCCAGCCTGAGTCAATGGAGCTCTTTCCCAGAATACTGAGGCTATAGGCTGCTGAAAAACGGAGGTGAGAAAATAAACAAATCGTCTCCTACGACAGGGGTTCTCAACCCGTGGGTCGCGACCCCTCGGGGGGTCGCCAAATTATTTTAGGGGGTCCCCAAATTATTTTCAAAAAAAAAAAATGATTTTTTTTTTTTTCTTTTTTCACGATTTTTCAAAAATAGCAGATCTACAAGCTCATAGCGCGCCACTGCTATTTTTCAATAGCTAAATTATAACAATGCACCAAAAGGGGTTCCCGCCCAAAATGGTTTAAGGTTATTGTAGCAGTCAATTTATATTGGGGGTCGGGAGGGGGCGGGGCGGGGGTCCCGAGACATTGCCAAAGCATTTCCGGGGGTCCCCGGCCAAAAACGTTGAGAACCCCTGTCCTACGACAACAATAGATACTATTGGTTGCCCCATTCGCACGTTTTTTCCAAGCTACAAAAGCTGCAGACGCAACTTGTGCATATCAACGGTCCATGTGTGACATAGACTACTGTGTGTTGACACGTCATAACCAGTAGTCTAGATTATCGTTGTAGCGCCAGATTTTTGGCAAAACATTTTTTTTGTTACTACAGTTGGAGGCCATCGATATTGTCCTTTTCTTTTTGCTGAGGTTTGCGTGATCTGCGCAAAAGGACAGTTAACCCATTTTGGGCGGGAACCCCTTTTGGTGTTTTAAACATTATGTTATAATTTAGCTATTGAAAAATAGCAGATCTACAAGCTCATAGCGCGCCACCGAGTGGCGCGCTACGAGCTTGTAAGTCTGCTATTTTTGAAAAATCGTGAAAATATTTATTTCAGAAAACTGGAGGATTTAGAAGGATTTTTTAAAATTTTGAGGTCAGGCCTAAATGGGTCAAATGCTAAGGGACAATATCGGTGGCACCCAACTGTATACTACAAATGTGACATGTTTCCCCCCCCCCCCTGGATTCCTTGGACAGATACCGGCTGAACCTAGTATCTATAAAGTATCTATACATGCACAGAATCTCTGCATGTGTGTCCGACAGAACAACCTCAAACTTTACACGTGTGTCCTCATATGACCTGTGAGGCTGTGCAGCGATGATTGGCAATTTGGTCGCACTAGCGGTTTTCCAAGAACCAAAAACCACAAATCCGTCTGAGCCTGAGATCCACATGGGAGCCACACTGTTCTTAGTCTTGCTTCTTAATACTGTATATTCTCTAAATCCTTTCCCTTTCTTCCTTTTCTGAACTTATGTTACTTTTAAGACACAAGATGCTTCTCTGTTGCTCTTTATTTTTCCCTTTGTTTGTATCATCATATACTGAACTGGTGATAAGTGCTTTTAACTTTTGCCAAGTAATCTAATCTTCTAACTGATGATATTGGCAAGTAGATATTAGTTAATAAGTTACGTGTGTGTGTGTGTGTGTGTGTGTGTGTGTGTGTGTGTGTGTGTGTGTGTGTGTGTGTGTGTGTGTGTGTGTGTGTGTGTGTGTGTGTGTGTGTGTGTGTGTGTGTGTGTGTGTGTGTGTGTGTGCGCGCGTGCGCGCTCATTCCTTCTCCAGTTATGGTGTGTTGCTATGGGAGCTGTTGACGGGGGAAGTGCCATACCGTGGGATCGACGGCCTTGCCGTGGCCTATGGCGTGGCGGTAAACAAGCTGACACTGCCTATCCCGTCCACCTGCCCTGAACCCTTCGCCAGGCTCATGGAAGGTACACCCATAATGGATGCATCCTGTACATGGATTATTGCGAACGCACTGAGCATTTACTATGAGACCCAGCAGATCCTGTCTGTCTGTCCGTCACGCTGTAACACCACCGGCCTGCCACCAGAGGGCGCACCTTTAGCTGCTTAACGACGACACTGTCAATACTAGCCCAAAATAATAGTGCACGCACGCACGTACGCACGCACGCACGCACGCACACACACACACAAAACTTAACTTAAAAAAAACTTAACTTAAAAAAATAAAAATAAAAGGAAAAACACGCACGCACGCACGCACACACACACACACACACAAAACTTAACTTAAAAAAAACTTAACTTAAAAAAAAACTTCACTTAGAAAAAAACTTAACTTAAAAAAAATCTTAAACACAAAAAAAAGAGAACTTAACAAAAACCTTACAAAATTACGTAATTTATTCTAATTGTTGTTTTTGCAATTTACGAGCTGCGTTCGCTTCCCGCGTTCATGCGTCTTACTTGTACATGCAAGAGTTGATTACGTGCCAAATCGCTGAATCACCATGAAGCGCCATTGATTTGGACCCAAATAAAATATTCAGGAGACTTTTATTCCACTGTTTGTTTTTCCATCTGATAATATACACTGTATACCCATAGGAGGCCTTTGTTATGTTTCACCAGTTTCAATTGAAACAGGCCTCCACCCTCAGGGGGGCTTATGAGCTCCGACTGACCGCCGGTCAACCCCCCGCCACCCTTAGCCCTCTCTCACTCTCGCTGCCTCACTCTCTCCCACAATGTTAAGTTACACCCATTTCCTGTTAATAACCTGGGTAAAATGTGCGGCATTGGGAGGTAAAGGGGAGACACTTTATTGTGAAGGGACGACGGGACGAGGAGAGGTGTTGTTGTTGCGCAATTGTCGAGAGGAATGGCTGCGCGCCATATTGAACATTCAAAACTATTTCTATCAATACGCCTGTATCAACAGAATAATTGTCATAGTGTATATGGGGGGCATATGTATATATAGGAATGTATATCTGTGTATACCTACAGTAGAAACTTGATATGGTTCATTTGTTAGAGGCAGTACGACTTTTTGGTCCAGTGAGGGACTATGGAATTCCCTGCAGCAAGTTTAGTTTAGTAGTTTATCTAACAGTTGTGTGTGGAGGCAGTTTTACTGCTGGAACCAAGATGTGCTAAACCCTTTTGTGGTTTAGTTTCTTATTTGGATACTTTGTTCAGTATGAGTGTATTTTCAATACCAAAACAGGAATTTTACTGGCCTGGACAGTTAAACAGCCGGAGCCAACATGTCTGTTTCTCTCTAAACGTTTGCTGTGTGTGTGCATCGCAGAATGCTGGGACCAGGATCCCCATGTGCGTCCGTCGTTCGCCTGCATCCTGGAGCAGCTGTCGGCCATTGAGGAGGCAGTGATGGCCACCATGCCCCAGGACTCCTTCCACAGTATGCAGGACGACTGGCGCGTGGAGATCCAGGAGATGTTCGATGAGCTCAGGACCAAAGAGAAGGTAGACCATGGGGACAAGGTCACCCTTGCTCACATTTTTCTCTTACACACACACACACGCACGTATGGAGCCAAACTCATCGACGCATTATTTTTGCTACATGTCCTACTCACTACCGCACTGCTGTGTTTCGTTTTGGGGTTGATGGACGATAGTAACTGGGCTCTACCACTTGGGGACGGCTTTGAGCGGCTTTACATTTTTAATTGGTTGCTTCCAGCGGGCGGTCTAATCGCGGCCTCCAACAAAACGAGCCATTTAGCGTCGAGGCGCTTTCGCGCACTTCCCCTCGTTAAGATCTTAATCTGCTTCCTGTGCAGGTCTCCCGTCGCCGGCTTAAAGGGAGGGGTTAATGAATGTTTAGAGAAGGAGCAGGATCAGCACACTGATCTGGGCTGCTCAACGGTAGCACTGGAGAACGGCCGTGCTGAGAGCTCTGTGGCTTTTGTTCCACCGTGTCGAGGTTAAAGGGAGATTTTTACTCTTATTTAGCATTTTAGTTTCAATATTTTATTTTACCCCATAGTAAACTTGCATGTTTGTTCCTACTTTAGCATTCTCCTTTGCTTTGTATGGTTGGCATTTGCCACAAGCTGTTTAAATTAGTGTTTGTATAAGTGTGTGTGTGTGTGTGTGTGTGTGTGTGTGTGCGTGTGCGCGTGTGCGTGTGCAAGTCTAAGATGTCTGGGTAGTCCCAACATGACTGCTACCACTCTGCCTTCTTGACTACAGAATAAGAAGGGCAGATCTTCCGTACCAGTTCTTGTTTGTTGTGCAAAGCAGTAGCACTGCTTTATGAAATGAAATATTTCGTTCAGACTAATCATTGCAAACAACCATATCGTATCATACTGTTAGCCATCCCCTTCTTTCCACCACACAAATCCTATTTATCGTTTATATAAAACGTGTGTGGATATGAAAATAACCTTACTTTGCTTTAAGCCTTAGCTAAAAGGTTTCTCACAGTGATTTCATATGGTTTTCTTTGTAGAATTAGCCAAAAAACATGACAGTATTTCCTGTAAACAGCCTGCAGTAATCTGTGTCTAGGTGGGTGGTTTTGGGGATTTGGTTGTAAAGCCACTGCATGGAAGTCATCCAGTTGGGATTATTATTATTACTCAACACAGAGCAATTGACAAGAGGTACAAAAAGGGGGGATAAATGGCTAAGCTAGCATCTCACGAGAAGATGGAACGATGTGCAGCTATGTGACACTGAAAGAATTTGTATGCGGTGACTAATATAACACAGTTTGTACAGAAGGAATGAACTTGTACGTACATGCCTTGTGCATGAAATGGCGCTTATTTTATAATTTTACATTATACTATATATTCGATTGCCACCAAACGAATGAGAAGTCTCATCACCTGTCTGTCTATAACTCAACTAGCCTCGGAAACCCAGACGTTTTTATTTCCAGGGAGAAAAAAAAAAGTCTGGGTCCGAGTCCACTTCAATTTTGCATAGAGTAGCGCAAACATCGCTCAATCTCTGCTGATTTCTGATCGTCTGCACCTTTGTTAAATTTACACACACGCACACATGTACACACACACACACTCCTCTCTCTCTCTGTCACTCTAAGGCCCAGGCCACACCACTCTGGATCTTTTGCAAAACGGATATTTTCGTCCTCCGTTTTAGAAAGAATCCCTGGCCATACGACAGAGATATCTATGTCCACACCCAAACGCAGAAACGCATTGAACACTGGATAAAATCACTGCAGTAGCAGGTTTCAATTGTAGGCTATATTATATTTGATTTTATATTTACATATTTATGCCAATCATATTTTTAATGAAGGAATAAGTACCGCATTTTAAAAGCCACCTAAATTGTGAGTGGAAGTATATGTTTATTTCATTGTCTGTCAGCATGTCACACTATGTGCGTAAATCTCCAGATCCCGACTCTCGACTTTTCTCTCCATATAATTAAAAAATGATAGACACTTTACCATTGCTCTGGCGACCTGGCAAGTCCTGCACAGAAATTAATAGCAGAGTCAGACCTATAGAAGTGTCCACAACCAGTTGTGAGCTTGTAGAGTGGCTATATTTTAGGCTAATACAAGTTCACGCGCACATTGACAGCATGTAGGCACAGTGACATGCAGTCAATGGTGCGCCCTAAACATGAGAGAGATGTGCCATAATGCGCACGCACGATGCGATCCCATTCACACCTCTCTCTCTCTCTCTCTGCACCCTCTCTCTCTCTCTCTCCTCGCATGACCATGATGCAAAATACAGCACGATATAGTTTCACATGCGGCTATGCACACACCACGCATAGACTTGTTGGTGTAGGCTACTGCGCAATGGCATTTGGCCTGGGTCCTTATTGGTAGGTTAATATCCACAGTTTATCTGTAGCGGTCCGCAATGAACCTATTGGCTTCGCACTCGGCACCAATACAAATGAAACTATTTGAATAAAGGTTGTACACATCAGTGAAATTAACCTCTGGGAAAATCCCTAATTGAGGGTGTAGACCTAGCAAGCGCACCACAGCTCATATAGGCTGCATGGCTATACGGGCTTGGGCACTACCCTACCATCTCTCTATATCATTTGATGAAGGCATATTAAAAACATGACTTGTACACCCAATGAAAATATAAACTTCACGGAATATATACCACTCCGAATTATAACAATCGGTTGAAGATTATCTGAATATAGCACGAGTCAAATCTCAACCTCTTTGCTCAACGGGCCATTGCGCTGAGGACTGGGCTGGCAGTGTTTTTTTTTTACCTATACTTGTGAGGACCTCTGCTTGACAAGCTGCATGTGGGCGGTGCCGGTGACATCATCGTTTCTCAAAAACTCCGTTTCGCATGACTACACCGCTCCACTGATCCGGATATTTTCGAACATCTTCACTTATTTATCCGTTTAAAAAAACCTCCGTTTGAGTGGCCGAAAACGCCGTTTGCGTGTGGCTGAAAGGCCCAAACGCACAGAGAAATGTGCGTTTTGCAAAAGACCCATATACGTGTGGCCTGGGCCTAAGAGTCTAAGTAATTAGTCTCATGTCGCACAGCTGCGCATAGTTTCTCCCGGCGGATCCTGCCGGGAGCTGCCTATGCCATAAAAAGCATAGGTGAGTCCCAGGCTATAACTCAACTAACTCATCTTAAATGTCCATCCAAAGAGTTTTCAGAGATGAGCTGTCGTACCCTTACAGTATAACACTTTGACTTGCTTTAGTTCTCACTGCCTGTAACCCTTAACTGTGCTGTGCATCAATCCAGAGGTTTGTTTCTGAGGCGAGAGGAGCTGGCACTCTAGGCCTGTATAAAGAAAGGTCTTATCTGTTTGACACATCAGGCCTAACAGGAGCGAAAGTTGTTCTTCCCTTGTTTTATCAATTTAGTCTTGTTCTATTTCTCGGACCCCTGTGCATTAAACCCGTAACCCTCTATAAATTGTATAGAGTTTGATTTGTACTTGGTCTGCTCTTTTCTCCCTCTACACACCAAATCTACATCTACAAGCTCGGAATATGTTGCCGGCTTGTAGAGCTGCTATCTTTGAATGTTTGCCTTTCCAGAATAGGGATGCAATGATTCCAATACTAGAAGTTTGGGCCGCTTCGCCCATGACGATTATAAAAACATTTCGTCTCTGGTATACTGTACTCTTGCTGTGTACTGTACTCGTAATGTGATGATGTATGATGATAAGAGCGCCCCTCACTTCACACCGTGTGTGTGTGTGTGTGTGTGTGTGTGTGTGTGTCGGCGCTGACGAATGGATGCAGGGTGTGGTGGGACGGGACGCGTCACGCGTGTGACCTGGTTTGTGGTGTGTCTGTGTGGTGTGTGTGTGTGTGTCTGTCTGCGCTGGCCAGAGGATGCAGTGTGTGATGCGTCGGAACACGTGTCACATGGTGGGGTCGGAGCCAATTGAAAGACGTATGTGTGAAGAGCGCAGTGACGTGTGTGAAACGGTTTAGCCAATCAGAGGGCTCAGAAGAGGGCACACGCTGTTCCATGTGCCGTGTTCGCACCAACTTCTTAATTGAACTCTAGAGAGGATGGATATAAATTAGTAAACAGTGATTCTCTGGCAGACATTGACATGAACACGAGAATACACACATTTATCGATAGACCAAGTGTAGACACATTGAATGGAAACGTAATTAAACAACTCTTTTTCTTTTTTTCTTCTTAAAATTGCTAAATACAATGCACAAGCACTTAGTATTGTTACAATCGATTATGTGCATTGCAAAACGATTCAATACCGAATATGTGCATTGCAAAAATATAAGATATATTCTTGAAATTAAAATAGATTTTTCGATGCAGTTACTATATCGTTACACTCCTACACTACCCTACTCCTATCTCTTTGTCAATCCAGGAGTAGTGTTCCCGAGAAGAGGAACTCGGAACACTTTATACAGCAGCATACAGTGGTCTTATACAGTCAAGTGTTAGTTGAGTCGAGTCGAGTGTTCATTTAACGCTGTACACCCAGTGACATTTGTACAGGCGGCCATAGCTGCTTAGTGGGTTGAGCGGCCAACTGGATTTGCCTCACGGCCTCCGACACTAACCCATTTTGATCAGATTCTAAAAATGTCTTCTAAATCCTGACAGTTTTCTGAAAAAGCTATGTTTCTATGTCAGTCGTTCTTTGATTTTTCAAAAATAGCAGATCTACAAGTTCGTAGCGCGCCACTCGGTACCGCGCTATGAGCTTGTAGATCTGCTATTTTTCAATAGCTAAAGCATAACATAATGCTAACACCAAAAGGGGTTCCTGCCCAAAATGGGTTAACAGTCGTCCTGACTGGGTGCTCAATGAAGACCGCCTGAGCAGCCATCAACTGGGTGAAGCATTACATTTGGCCCCAATCAATTTGTGATTAATCTGACCCTGACTGATGGCCACACTACACCAGGCTTTTCACGCACAAAATGCGCGCGTTTACCCTAAACACGTGCGTTGAATTTAGGTCCAGTCCTATTTAAAAAAAACGCACGCGCGGCCGCGCGTTTAGGGTAAACGCGCGAGAAAAGCCTGGTGTAGCGTGGCCGTAATATGCTTCATTTTTTTTTTTCGCAACTGTGAACACCTCTCAGACTTCTTGGTACGTAACTGCAGTTAGGGTGGGTTTCTACAATACTCTCTTAATCTGTTTAGATCCAGTGTGGATCTAAACAGGTCTCGGAATTGGCAGGCAGATGATATTCAACGACTCAAGATCTTTGCATCGGAAGCACACGAAACATAGTCAAATTAAATTCCTTGCTCACCTGCTTTTCTCCACTCACCCAGGAGCTGCGTTCCCGAGAGGAGGAGTTGACGCGCTCGGCGCTGCAGCAGAAGTCTCAGGAAGAGCTGCTGAAGCGCCGGGAGCAACAGCTGGCCGAGCGGGAGATCAACGTGCTGGAGAGAGAGCTCAACATCCTCATCTTCCAGCTCAACAAGGACAAACCCAACGTCAAGAAGAGGAAGGGCAAATTCAAGCGCTCCCGCCTCAAGCTCAAGGACGGCAACCGCATCAGCCTGCCCTCCGGTTAGTAGTCAGGCTGCGTGTGGGAATCCTCCAAAATAAGTTGAAGGTTCAAGTTCAAGGTCTTTATTAATGTCCCAGAAGGGCAATTGTGTTTACAGCAACAGTAGTGGTTTCCGACATACAAACAATACAAAACAATACAGGACAACAACAGACATGAGACACCATAGCATAAACAGAGGTCTGGTCACATCTAGTGCAGGTATAGAATAAGAGATAACAAATATGAAAGGCAAAAAAAGTGCTAAGATATAAAGTGCCGCATAAAGTGCATGTTTCAGCATCATCATCATCACATTACATGATTACTGGCAGCATTGACTGCACAAATCGAATGCCAGTAATTTTGGAGGCAGTTTTCACAATACTTCTAAGAGAATTTTTATCTTTAATGTCGAGGTTGCCATACCAACAGATGATAGAAAAGGAGATAATAGAATGTACATAGGCACTGTAAAACAGTTTCATCAGGTCTCTGATGAAATATGTTATTTTGTTCGCCCCCTTTTTGAATAAAGAAGCTTTACCTGAGGCCGATTCTAAAAAGAAATATGGCTTCTAAATCCAGTTCTAAAACAGTTTTCTGAAAAACCTATGTTTCTATGTCAGTGGTGCTCAACCTTTTTCATGTCAAGGACCCCCAGAATTATCTGTATTTGGCTGCGGACCCCCCATCTGAAAATATGTTGTTCCAGGGACCCCCCAGAAGCAAAGATTTGAGTTAAAAACGTTTGCACTGAAAGAATATATATTCAAAGATTTGTGCCACATTTTCACGATTTTTCCATAGCTAAAGTATGCTTAATCCATTGAGACCTGGAACGCATCCATGTCACGTTAGCGTTTAACCACATTAACCATTAACCCATTTTGGGCGGGAACCCCTTTTGGTGTTTTAAACATTATGTTATAATTTAGCTATTGAAAAATAGCAGATCTACAAGCTCATAGCGCGCCACCGAGTGGCGCGCTATGAACTTGTAGGTCTGCTATTTTTGAGAAATCGTTAAAATGTGCCTTTTTATTTCCGAAAATTGTCATGATTTAGAAAACTTTTTTTTTTTAATTTCGACGTCAGGCCTGAATGGGTTAAAACACCAAAAAGTACTGAATGAGTTAACATGAATTTATCGAGTATGTCGGACGCTGCTCTCGCAGGACAAACATTATGTAATTCGCTGTTGAGTTGAGAAACCCAGAAGGGTCATGCGATGATGTATTATAAATCAGCCATAATAACACCTTTTAGGGGTCAGTGAGTGATAATTCACTGGAAGGGTGTACAATACTGGGAGTACAATATTTGTACTGTAAACGTGAGCATACAGTATAGAGCAGGGGTTCTCAACGTTTTTGGCCGGGGACCCCCGGAAATGCTTTGGCAACGTCTCGGGACCCCCGCCCCGCCCCCTCCCGACCCCCAATATAAATTGACTGCTACAATAACCTTAAACCATTTTGGGCGGGAACCCCTTTTGGTGTTTTAAGCATTGTTATAATTTAGCTATTTAAAAATAGCAGATCTACAAGCTCATAGCGCGCCACCGAGTGGCGCGCTACGAGCTTGTAGGTCTGCTATTTTTGAAAAATCGTGAAAATAAAAAATATATATATTTTTTTTTTAAATAATTTGGGGACCCCTTAAAATAATTTGGCGACCCCCCGAGGGGTCGCGACCCACGGGTTGAGAACCCCTGGTATAGAGCGTCGCAGTCCCGCCCCCTACCAGGGCCCAGGAAATGATTCTCCGTTCATTTTCCTCATAGACATTTCAGAAAGTATTTATTTAAAGACGTTTACGCCGCGGACAAAGCCAACTCGAGTCGTGACAAATCATGACAACAAACACAATTTTTTGGGCCGAACAAATAATTAGAAAGAAGAAAAACACTTTTTTTGTTGTTTTTCTTCTTTGTAATTATTTGTTTGGTCCAAAATATTGTTTGTGTTGTCATGAGTTGTCACGACTCGAGTTGGCTTTGTCCGCGGCGTAACCGTCTTTAAATAAATACTTTTTGAAATGTCAATGGGAAAAATGCATTGGGATTAATTTCCTGGGCCATGGTAGGGGGCGGGACTGCGACGCTCTATAGACGATTAGAGTTGGTGGTATTTTTTTCTAACTGCAATGTACATGTGCTTGTATATTGTAGACTTCCAACATAAGATAACGGTGCAGGCGTCCCCCTCCATGGACAAGAGGCGGAGCCTTCACAGCACAAGCTCCTCCCCTCCCAGTAGCCCAACGCCCATCCCCAGACTACGAGCCATTCAGCGTAAGTCACTTCAGATACCACTCTGACTCTACTCGTTGATTATGTGTTCTTTACTTAAACCATACTTTGTATTTTAGATGTGTGTGTGACTGTGACATACTGTACACCACGTGTGTTTGTGTTAGGCAACGTTTGCGTCTGTATTCTGAACATTGTTGACTTGGCCTCAAACATGATCCCTCATTGTTCTTTGTTCAATATGGAACCATTTGGTTGTAAGAAAATATGGTATCTAGAGTGAACTTTAACCCATCGGTTCCCAAATGTCTCACCTCAAGACCCAAAAGATACATTTCGTGTCTCCCTGGAACAACGATTTTCCACTATTTCTTTAAAAGCTTTTTAAATGTATGGATTACAAATTTTAATTTCTGAAATTCTTTTGACATTTTTTTACTTTTTTCTTTAGTTCTAACAAATCATATTTTTTTAATCTTTTGACATGTGTATATACAGTATATTTTTAGGAAACTTAAAAGAAGGGATATTTACTCAACGACGCCTAAAAATTGTTCCGTGACCTAGAGATGGGTCCCAACCCATATGGCTGTAGCCTGTAAACTGTGGCACATGTACACATGTACAACATGTATGTTTCCTCTCCTCAGTGACGTCCCACATACAGAGGGACAGTTTGTATGTTTACCAACAGGAAGTGGATCTCACCAGCGAGTTCACGGCCCACTGTGGGTTCAGGAACAAAGGCAAGCTTCTGGCTACTCGGACGCAAGTGTGGGTGTGGCCACGATGTTTGCCGTGGGCTATCTGGCTAATGGCATCGCCTGTTTGGCGTGTGATGGTTGACTAACTCCTTTGACAATCAATGAGAAGGATTCCGGGTGCTCACTGCTTAATAAATCGTTCATGGCACTGGCAGAGTGTGTGTGTCTGTCTGTCTGTGCGTTTGTGTTGATTGGAGAGTTTTTCCTAAAGTGTGGATTCTAACCGCTTTGTGTGGTGATTTCTTTCTCACATGATTTGCATTAAGTCTGAAATGATTTGCTGTTCCTAACTTCCTATCACAGTTTGTTTTGAAGCTCCAGGTTTTAAGCTGTGGCGTGTTTTAACAGGATAATAATGCAGGTTCTGGCTACAGACCTGGGTCAGAGGTCCGTTTCAAATCATTTGAAATATCTGAGAGCTCACAGTTACCTTACAATTTATAACCTTCAGTCGAGTTTGCTAAAAAAAAAAAACATTCACGATAACTCATAAAACTTACTGTACATACAAAAGACAAATGCAAACTTTGAGCATTCTGGACAGACATACAAACACAACATTATTACAAAAAATAACTGCATCAAGCTTTTTTGACCCTGGTCTGTCAATGATGGAACCTGGCAGTACTGGCAGTACTATCATAACACCACAAATGTGTTTTAACTACTGGTTGAAAATATAACTTTGGGTATCGAGATTCCCTGAATGAATAAATAAATCGAAATAAATAAATAACACACAGAAGTGGCTGTATATTCTCTTTCAACACACACAGGGGAAGAAACCCCATTTTCAGCAGTGAAATCGAAATACTGTCCACCACTATTGAGCTCCAAAAGTGGATATTACAGGCAACTCTAATGATTAACTTCCATAAAGCCGCTGTCTTTGCGGTAATATTCACTGTGCTGTGGTCTGTGTTGACACCGACAGTCACCCTGGATGAGAGCAACCGTACGTGGGGACGCAGCACCATCTTCAGGCCAGAAGAGTTTGAGGATGTGAAGAAGGGGATCAAGAAGAAAGGGAGGACCTGGGGTCCCAGCTCGGTGCAGAACAAAGACAGGCCCACCACTGCCGAGAGGTAGAGATGGCACGCACGCACGCACGCACGCACGCACGCACGCACGCACGCACGCACGCACGCACGCACGCACGCACGCACGCACGCACGCACGCACGCACGCACGCACGCACGCACGCACGCACGCACGCACGCACGCACGCACGCACGCATGCAACGCACGCATGCAACGCACGCACGCACGCACGCACGCAACGCACGCACGCACGCACGCACGCACGCACGCACGCACGCACGCACGCAACGCAACGCACGCAACGCACGCACGCAACGCAACGCACGCAACGCACGCAACGCAACGCAACGCAACGCACGCACGCACGCACGCAACGCAACGCAACGCAACGCACGCACGCACGCATGCACGCACGCACACAGAGGGAGGAAGGTCAAAATACAGGAGATGGTCAGTACCATACAACATGGCTATGGTCCATTGGTGTCATTTGAAACATTTACCTGAAACTGCATTTATTCACAAACAATATTTTAATGAATGCCATCACTGGTGACTGTTGTTTTGTTGTACTTTGAGCAACATTAAAAAACATTAAAAATTGTGTGGTGCTAACATTTTCTAAAAACTGCTGCTAGACTGTTAAAACCAGGTGAAAAGAAAAAAACATTAAAAATTGTGTGGTGCTAACATTTTCTAAAAACTGCTGCTAGACTGTTAAAACCAGGTGAAAAAAAAAAAAAAAAAAAAAATCATTTTAATCTGGTTTTACAAGACCATGTCGATGTCATCATTTGTGTCAAAGCATTTCCGGGGGTCCCCGGCCAAAAACGTTGAACCCCTGTCCTAGGCTACCGAAGATAAACACAAGTAGATTGCACCTATAGCCTAGGTGCAATGATGGTCTGGAGGAGCGGCTGGTACTTAATGACTTTGGTCATAAAGGCTTCTTCTAAGCTAGAATCAAAGGTGCAGGCCATTTCAAGAATGAAAACTGATCTGTTCTCTTCATTGACCACAACAACATCTGGTGTGTTAGCAGACACAGAAGGAATAAATACCAGCACTCACGTTATCCGTTAGGATTCTTGTTTTATTCAGTTTTCCCCAGCAGGTGTAACAAACAGACAGACGGACTTTTCGGCCGGGTGGCCTTCTTCAACTTTAATTGAAGTTGAACCGTGCACCCGTTACATCGCTACATGGAACTATTCAACTGAGTGCTTGCTCGCATTTTCTTCTTAGTGTTAGCAGACACACACACACACACACACACAGGTCCTGTCATACGTATTCCTTTGGGTAATTTGTGTGCCACCTGTTTGTGTGTTCCTGTCAGAGTGCGTCCTCTGTCTGATGGCAGTAATCCCTGGTCCACCAGCCTGGTCAAATCTCAGAAATCTGTTCCTCTGGCCGCACTGTTCGCTGAACAAGGTGAGTTGTTAACACAGATCTATTTAGTGTTGGTCTACTTTTTAACAAAACTACTTTAATCCATTGAGACCTGGAACGCATCCATGTCACGTTAGCGTTTAACCACATTAACCATTAACCCATTTTGGGCGGGAACCCCTTTTGGTGTTTTAAACATTGTTATAATTTAGCTATTGAAAAATAGCAGATCTACAAGCTCATAGCGCGCCACCGAGTGGCGCGCTATGAACTTGTAGGTCTGCTATTTTTGAAAAATCGTTAAAATGTGCCTCAAATCTTTCCGAAAATTGTCATGATTTAGAAAACTTTTTTTTTTAAATTTTGACGTCAGGCCTGAATGGGTTAAAGCTGTTTGCTGGTTATGTAATAATAATAATAGCTCAGATTTATGTAGCGCTGTACCCAAAGTTGCTTTACAGTACATAAAGAAAAGAAAGGAACCAACTAAGAAAAAAAAACAGAAAAACAATACAAAGATAAGTGCTAGAATTCATTTTGCACTTATTATTTTGTTAAAGCATTCTTTGCCAGTCGTCGTTGCTTGAGGTGGGTAATTTATTGATAATTATAAAATGTGTTCAAATTAGACAGTAAATGTATTGTTTGGCGGTCAAACTACTTTGACCACCTATCAATGGATATGTGCTGCTTGTCTGTGTGTGTAGATCAGGGGTGCCCAAAAGGTAGATCGTGATCTACCAGTAGATCACAAAGGCTGTGCAGGTAGATCACATGACATGGCCCTAAAACATATATAATTTAAATAGAGCATTAGAAAGTTACAGTACATACAAAAACAAAAACTATTTCCATTTCCCCCCCCTATATTTCCCATTCTAAGTGTGTTTGTCATGTTCTTTTTTCAGCAATGAGATCATATTTTTTGGTGGGTAGATCTTGTTGCGCTGGTCATTTTGAAAGTAGCTCTCAAGTCAAAAAAGTCTGGGCACCCCTGGTGTAGATTATAACCTTCCAACCAATGTGCAAGCTAACCGTTGTGCATTCAGCAGGTGGTGGTAAAGATGAGGCCTTCTCCCTGGACAGCCCGGACAGCCTCGGTTCCAAACCAAAGCAACTCAAGTTCCCCAACCAGGTGTACATAGATCTACCTCTGTGGCGGGACGAGCAGCAGCCTCAGAGCCCCGGCGGCCATGTTGGGCCAGGCGAGGTGGGGGGAGGAAGCAGCACGACGAGTCAGGGCAGCCCCGTCGAGACCCTCGAGGACCCCTCCAGCAACAACTCCACCTCGTCCACCTCCACTACCCCGCAGCACACGCCCACCAACAGCCTGAAGCGCTCGTCAGCCCGGCGGCGCACCGACTCGGTGCTCTACGGCTGCGGAACGCTGCTGGCCTCGGTGGCGCTGGGGTATGACCTCAGGGAGGCGCTGAAAAGCTCGGCACTCGGCGAGGACAACGAGCCCCAGCGAGAGGAGAAGGAGAAGAAGAAGAAGGAGGGCCTGTTCCAGCGTGCCACGCGCTTCCGCCGGAGCACCTCACCTCCCAGCGGTCGCCCCCGCAAAGACGAGGTGCAGGTGAGCCACACCTCCGCTCAGCAACCTGTTAATCTCATCTCCATGTCGGCTATCCAGGAGTGCAATTCCACCAAGAGTCTCCTGCAGTCGGAGGCAGAGCGGGTGGAGCATGGCCCCAGGAAGGAGGAGCTGGTGTCCATCAGTCGTCCACACCTGTCCACGCCCAACCCAGTGGCATCCACGAATGGCCAGAACAGCGGCCCTGCAGTGAACCAGACCCCTGTACGAGCGCAGAGCCAGGCATCGGAACTGAGCAGCCACAGCACCGGATCACGGCTCCGCAGGAAGAAGTCGGCCAATAACAACAGTGAGTAACACAGAGGGAGGAGTAGGAAGTGAAAGGGTATTCAAGGATGTGTTATGGGTTTTGGAAATTGCAGATGTTCACTAGCCTGGTTCGCTGCGTTCTGTGAATTTGTTTGTCACTTCACTACCCAAGTGACAAGCAAATTAACGGAACGTAGCTAATCAGGGTTGACACTAAAGGTGGCCTTACACTAGCCGATAATCGGGCATTTTTTGACGCTCGGGGGGTGCCCGACTCAATCGATCTGCTCGGGGCGCGATCGGGATCGACCCGATCAACATCAAGCATGTTTGATATTTGCTCTGCCCCGCTCCGATTATCCTGTAGTGTGTGGTGCTATCAGATTTCAGATTGAAAAGAATCGGCTAGTGTAAGGCCACCTTAAGGGTTTCCCAATTGCCCAGGGACAGTGACAAACATATATTCAGGCGGGCGGCCTTCTGGTTGTGCTCTTTCTCTATGGGTGTTATTAAATACCTGCTCTGATTTCCGATCGTTCTGGTTTTAACGTCCTAGACTAGAGCAGGGGTTCTCAACCCGTGGGTCGCGAGTCGTGACCCTCCCGGGGGTACACTACACTATTTAAAGTACACAAGCACACTCATAGTACATACTGTAAGCACAGTTGCACACACACGCTATCTTTTTATTTTTTGGCTAAGCGAACATGATCTTTTGGCAAGTAGAACATGAACTGTACTTCCCTGAAGGGTAAGTGCCTTGGAGACCTTGGTGATCACCACAGAAATTGCCAAATTATAAAGGTTCTCAACCTCTGTTTCTCCAGCTAACGGTCCCTCCACTCTGGCTCCACCAGCTCCCAATCAGAAGAAGAAGCAGGAGAAGGACAAAGAGAAGGACATCGTGCCGGAGAGGCCGTCGGGCGGTGAGGCCTGCTCCAGACCGCGGCCCCTGTCCCTCCGTGCCAAGCCCCACTCCTGGGCCCTGCTTCGAGGACGCAACAAGAGCTACTCCCTGGGCCACTACTCTGGAGAGAAGAGCGCCAAGGGTCTCAACATGATGCTCTCCTCCGAGGGCTGCTCTCTGCTGGATGTGGACACGGAGGGCCAGAAGCGAGACTCTACTGTGCCGCTCTGCCGCATCCAGAGCTCCCCGGCGCGAACCTCGGTCTTCGAACTGGAGAAAGAGTTTCTCTCCTAAAACTTCCCATGGAGCACAGAGGCGGACGATCCAAGCTGCTGCCACCGCCCACGGTGGAGCCGACATGGAGTGTAATCTAGAGCATTCCACAACGCACAGATGGAATTGCGCCTTACAACTCCAGAAGGCTGCCTTGTTCAGTTGTTAAAGCTCGAGAAATGTAGAGCCCAGTTTGCCTTAGAAAATAAGCAACGCTCAAGACTTCCAGAACGCAGCCTTCTCGTAACCACAGCTCTAGAACGCATGTCGTTGTTTTGGTTCTAGAGCAGTTACGTATGTCCGAGTTCTACCACACACTGCCTTGCCTCATTCTAGAACCACACACACACACACACACACACACACATACACACACCTCTTGAGCGTTCTAGGACTTGGAAACAACATTCCAAAGCTGCTTCGCCAGCTTTTCTATCAAGTTAATTCCAGGGTGCTTCCACTGCCACCTGTGTCTCCCATGTCCCTTTCGTTTACTGTATGCATCCCTCCACCCTCACCGTTATCCCCCCATCTGCCCTCTTATGTGCAGCTAAACGTTGACCGCTGCTGCAGCTCTTGCAACACAATACCTTCACCTGTTTTTGTATTTATATATATTTTTATAGGTAATTTAATATGAAGAGACTTGACCTTTTTAGCATCAGGCTGGACAAAAAGCGTTAACGATACCAACGTTGATTCCTAAGTCAACGCACGTCCGGCGCTTTGGTTTAGATCTTGCGTTACAGAATCGTGAACCCTGAAAGATGATGAACAAAAAACAGAACAAAAAAAAAATCAATATGCTGTGTTTGTAAATATTCCTTTTTATCCATTTTTGATTTGATGCCAGTAAATTGTTTTGTATATTGCATATATCCAGTTTTGCGATTGTGTTTTGGGCGTCTGCAGCGCGGCACTAGCGGCGTGCGTTCTGAGGACAGGCTGTTATGTGCTGTACCCCCTCCCCCACCCAGGGATGGTCCTGAAGGTTGCAGAGAAACAGGTAGCTACAAACAAACAAACAAAAACCACTGGAAAGTTCCACAAAGACTGGACTGAAAAGAGATTTCGATTACCACTTTTACCGTCTTGAATACGGTCATGTATTGCTAATGTGGCCTTGTCTTTTTTTTTTTTTTAAACAGAATATTTATATAAAGTGTCTTTTGGTTATTTCTTTTGCATTTTTAGATGACAGCTGTATTTTGATGCTGGTGGCATAATGATTACCAACATAGAGGGACTGTTCTTTACTACTGTAGTACTGCAGTACTACAGGGCCCCGTCATGCTTAATAATAGAAATATTACTTGACTTGAGTATAAAACTTGAAAATGTGTTCATAGTCTAAATTGATGACTGCCCTAATTTTATTTGATGTTTTTTGTTTCTTCTTTTCTTTTTTTCCCCCACACAAATGTTCACCTGCCCAAAATGGGGACGCCAGGGTCAAAGTGGTTAATACTTCTCTCTATTATGAATGGTCAAAGTCAAAATGTTGTTCTCTATTCCCACGGACTGGGGACCCATTGAATGATGTGAAATCTGGTAACGACTCAAAGGTTGATTGTGAATCATGAAGTGAATATCACTGTATCTTAACCCATTTTGACCTCAGATCAGATTCTAAAAATGTCTTCTACATCCTGACAGTTTTCTGAAAAAGCTATGTTTCTATGTCAGTCGTTCTTCGATTTTTCAAAAATAGCAGACCTACAAGCTCGTAGCGCGCCACTCGGTGGCGCGCTATGAGCTTGTAGATCTGCTATTTTTCAATAGCTAAAGCATAACATAATGCTAACGCCCAAAATGTGATTTGAATGTGGATTATCACATTGGCCTGTATTTGATGGATATATGCAACCAGGTCCTAGACTTTAGGAGTAGAGGGATCAATTTCACCACTGAAATATTATACAAAATAATGTTTTCACAAAGCAGAAGGGCTCAAAAGATGACACATCTGTGTGAGAATGCTTTTACAACTTACAGCTTACCTGACCCCACTTAGTTAATATAGGCATTAATGCCTATAATTAATACAAATTGTGTGACCATACGAATTATCCCCATAATATTGTCACAATGTCAATATTGAGGTACATGGTCAATAATGGAATATTAGACCGAATGTAAAGCACATTCAGGCCAATAGATAAGGGACCAAGTCCAGTAGTGTCTGTCCGTAGAGCTGTAGTATAAGTTTACAGTTACGAACTACATCTACGGACTGATTCTAACTGGCTTGAACATGGCCTCTCTTGGTCTCTGACCAATTCCAACAGCAATCCATGTATCATTCCAAAACCATGAATCATCAGCTGCTACCGCAAAGGGCCGTTCACACTGAGCACTATAACGATAACTACAACTATATCGTTCACCATTGTATTGCTTTTTTTTAATAGTTGGTGTGAACTCTCAACTCTGCCTGCCATCCACTTGACTTAGAACGATTTTTAAAACTATATTTTGATAGTTATAGACTGCTCAGTGATGGCTATAGTGCTCAGAATGGCCCTTAAGCCCTTTTCTTTCTGTTACCCGCACCTCTTAACTTAAGGCTATGTTCACACTGCATGTTTTGCCTATCCAGATTAGAATCGGATTGGATTTTGCCAGTTCTGAATAGCAGAGAAACCACATGGAAATTCAAATCTGATTTCTAAAGATGTGTCTCAGTCTCGACTGTATTTAGTCATATGACGGTATCACTTGTCACAAATAGATCGGTAAGCTCACCCAACATGTCACATTGCGACATGTGAGTTTGTAGAGCTGCTATTTTACGCAAGCGACACTGCTGTACGACCGAGTATACAGTACATCAACCACTTAAACCCCAACAAAAAACAAAAAAATCACTAGTATAGAGCCATGAGGGCTCAACCATGGGTTACTTTTAAGTGGTTGAGCATTACTCACGCCTATGCTGTTACGTCATTACCACAGCAACCATCGCAGATAGGTCGATGATGCCTGAATTCACAAATCCGATCTGATCACTGGCAAAAATCAGTGTGGAGTGGATACAACAGTCAAGTCTAAGATCAGATTTGAGAAACAAATCGGATCTGTCTGCAGTCTGAACAAAGCCTTAAACTACTGAATATGAAGCAATCACCTCATATAGCCAATGCTGTTAACGTCCTGTGTCGGTCCATCCCTTCCAAGTATCAGACGTCCTGCTAACTGCATCACTTCCTCTTAAATCTTAAATCTTAAGACTTCATGTGAAAGACCGCATCGAACAAAGAGAGGAGATAGTTGTCAGATTTTGTTTTGTATAAATCCGTTTTAACGATGTTTGTCGTTACAGTATTGATTATTTCACGCCTGATTGATCAAGAAGAGAGCATCTCGACATTTTTGAATAAAGTCTGAATGAAGACTACAACTTTTGTTTAAGCAGAATTATGTGTTTTAATGTTCAAGGAGTGAATGGTGCACAATGGTTGTCTGTCACGCTGGAGCATTGTATTCGCCCATGTGTGATTTTGTCCGCTGCTAATCTCATAAACTACTAGACCGTTCAGCGTCACATTTCTTGTGCATCTCATATTTCTTTTCCATGCTGCCAGCAGGCCAAGGAACTTAATTCTGAATATTTTTCAAATGGCAGCTTTTCATGCTGCACTGTGGGCAGCATGTTGCTCGTCCATTGGCCCCTCGCCCATTCAGGTGCGTGGCCATGCCCATAAGTATGTAGGACTAGTAGCTGCCAAAGTTTGTTATGAACCTAAATAGGTTTGAATGGGGTTTCTATAGGTGTAAGTATGTAGGACTAGCAGCATGCCAAAGTTTGTGCTATTGCCATTGAGAATGCATTGGGCGTTTAAGTTAAATAACTCAGAAACTACAAAACATTTCAAAGTAAAAAGTTCCAGCATGTTTGCCCACAGTAAGCTGAATTATAAAAGTGTGAATGGAGTTTCTAGGTGAAAGTGACTTTTTGACGTGCCATAGAGCTGCCATTGAGCCCCATTATAAATGTATCAAATTTGAAAGCACTATATTTCTAAAACTATGAAACATTTCAAAGATTCCTTTTCAGGCAAACATGTCCACCGTAAGATGAACCTAAATAGGTTGGAATGGGGTTTCTAGGTGTAAGTATGTAGGACTAATAGCATGCCAAAGGTTGTGCTATTGACATTGAGAATGCATTGGGCGTTTAAGTTAAATAACTCAGAAACTACAAAACATTTCTTTTTCTTTTTTTAATAATTTGTATCCCACGATTTTGTAACCCATTTTTCACCCCTTGTGTCAATTATCTAATGTGATCCTGGGCTCTACACACCCTCCGCCAACCTAGTCCCCATATATGGCAGACATGGGGAGAGCAACGGACTTGAACTCATGCTTCCTTCATGCCTGAGTGTCCAAGTTGCTCCTTTACACCTGACAGGGGGAGTTTCCCTGGTTGGACGTAGCACGTGGAAGGAACACGTTATTCCAACCAGTTCCTTTCCCCTCCATCAGGCGCCCCGGCTGGCCAGGGGGAGGCAGTTTAGAGACCAGGATTACTGCATGTTTTTTGTGAGGGTACACAGAAGGGCCCTTTCGCCAACCCCGCCTCGGGTATGGGCACTGATGACGCGGAGGAGGAAGCACGCCGCCAGCGCCCACAGCACCCCGAGCGGGAATCGAACCCAGGACCTTCTAGCTAGGGGTGGGACGGTATGGGTACCTCACGATACGATATATATCGCGATATTAGGCCCTCAATAACGATAATATCACGATATTCAATATATTGCGATATTTGCGATATATCAATATATTGTATGAAATTTCATCAACGATATATCACGATATCTGCAACTACAAAATACTTGGAACTGAAAAAATGCTATTTTCGTGCTCGGACACAAGGAGGCACACACACATAGCTGTCTATAGTGGTTGCACCACTCAAACACTAAATTAATAGTGTTTGAAAAACAATCGATATTGTAATAATCAATATCGATTATTTATCGCAGGAGGACGTATCGATATATATCGCCATATCGATATTTCAGCACACCCCTACTTCTAGCTGTGAGGTGACAGCACTACCAACTGTGCCACCGTGCCCCCCCCCCTACAAAACATTTCAAAGTAAATCCTGGAACTTTTTACTTTGAACTACAAAACATTTCAAAGTAAAAAGTTCCAGCATGTGTCTCCACATTAAGCTGAATTATAAAAAGTGTGAATGGAGTTTCTAGGTGAAAGTGACTTTTTGACGTGCCATAGAGCTGCCATTGAGCCCCATTATAAATGTATCAAATTTGAAAGCACTATATTTCTAAAACTTTGAAACATTTCAAAGATTCCTTTTCAGGCAAACATGTCCACCGTAAGATGAACCTAAATAGGTTGGAATGGGGTTTCTAGGTGTAAGTATGTAGGACTAATAGCATGCCAAAGTTTGTGCTATTGCCATTGAGAATGCATTGGGCGTTTAAGTTAAATAACTCAGAAACTACAAAACATTTCAAAGTAAAAAGTTCCAGCATGTGTGCCCACAGTAAGCTGAATTATAAAAAGTGTGAATGGAGTTTCTAGGTGAAAGTTACTTTTTGACGTGCCATAGAGCTGCCATTGAGCCCCATTATAAATGTATCAAATTTGAAAGCACTATATTTCTAAAACTATGAAACATTTCAAAGATTCCTTTTCAGGCAAACATGTCCACCGTAAGATGAACCTAAATAGTCTGGAATGGGGTTTCTAGGTGTAAGTATGTAGGACTAATAGCATGCCAAAGTTTGTGCTATTGACATTGAGAATGCATTGGGCGTTTAAGTTAAATAACTCAGAAACTACAAAACATTTCTTTTCTTTTTTAAATAATTTTTATCCCACGATTTTGTAACCCATTTTTCACCCCTTGTGTCAATTATCTAATGTGATCCTGGGCTCTACACACCCTCCGCCAACGTCGTCCCCATATATGGCAGACATGGGGAGAGCAACGGACTTGAACTCATGCTTCCTTCATGCCTGAGTGTCCAAGTTGCTCCTTTACACCTGACAGGGGGAGTTTCCCTGGTTGGACGTAGCACGTGGAAGGAACACGTTATTCCAACCAGTTCCTTTCCCCTCCATCAGGCGCCCCGGCTGGCCAGGGGGAGGCAGTTTAGAGACCAGGATTACTGCATGTTTTTTGTGAGGGTACACAGAAGGGCCCTTTCGCCAACCCCGCCTCGGGTATGGGCACTGATGACGCGGAGGAGGAAGCACGCCGCCAGCGCCCACAGCGCCCCGAGCGGGAATCGAACCCAGGACCTTCTAGCTAGGGGTGGGACGGTATGGGTACCTCACGATACGATATATATCGCGATATTAGGCCCTCAATAACGATAATATCACGATATTCAATATATTGCGATATTTGCGATATATCAATATATTGTATGAAATTTCATCAACGATATATCACGATATCTGCAACTACAAAATACTTGGAACTGAAAAAATGCTATTTTCGTGCTCGGACACAAGGAGGGACACACACATAGCTGTCTATAGTGGTTGCACCACTCAAACACTAAATTAATAGTGTTTGAAAAAATATCGATATTGTAATAATCATTATCGATTATTTATCGCGGGAGGACGTATCGATATATATCGCCATATCGATATTTCAGCACACCCCTACTTCTAGCTGTGAGGTGACAGCACTACCAACTGTGCCACCGTGCCCCCCCCCCCCCCCCCCCCCCCCCCCTACAAAACATTTCAAAGTAAATGCTGGAACTTTTTACTTTGAACTACAAAACATTTCAAAGTAAAAAGTTCCAGCATGTGTGCCCACGAGCAGGCTCACAATCCAGAGATTCTTTGTTCCCACATTCTGCAGTAGCCTACTTTGAAATGTAATATATATATATATATATTATTTTTTTTCTAGTAAAGTGCATGAGCCGAGTATAAATTAAACATACTGTACTGTGCTGTGCTGTGCCTTACCATACTGTACAGTACAGTACTGTACTGTACTGTAATGTACTGTACTGTAGATACTGTGCTGTACCGTGCTGCTGTGCCCTGTGTATGTGTGTGCACACGTGCGTGTGTGTATTACAAGTCCATGGGCTATATATAGTCCATGGTCTCGGAGTGATTTTCGTCTTTTTTTCAAATTCTCAAAAATGATGAAAAAACGGCATGCTATAGTATGCCGTCTCTCTCTGTCTTTCTCTGCGTCACTCTCTCTGCGTCACTCTCTCTGCATCACTGTCTCTGCGTCACTCTCTCTGCGTCACTGTCTCTGCGTCACTGTCTCTGCGTCACTGTCTCTGCGTCACTGTCTCTGCGTCACTGTCTCTGCGTCACTGTCTCTGACTGTCTCTGACTTTGAACTTTCAAAGTCGACTTTGAAATTTAAAAGTCGACTATTTCAAAGTCGACTTTGAAATAGATCCCCTAAGGGGAGATTTTTTTTAGGTGGTAAAAAAGAAAGGGGTGTGAAAAAAGAAATTTTGTCAGGGTGGGTATATAGAGACTTTTTTTTAAAATATACTAATGAAATATAGTGAAATAGTGAAATAGTGTAATAGGGTAATAGTGTAATAAGGTAATAGTGTACTAAGGTAATAAGGTAATAGTGTAATAAGGTAATAGTGTAATAAGGTAATAGTGTAATAAGGTAATAGTGTAATAAGATAATAGACAGTGTAATAGTGTAATAAGGTAATAGTGTAATAGTGTAATACGGTAATAGTGTAATAAGGTAATAAGGTAATAGTGTAATAAGGTAATAGTGTAATAAGGTAATAGTGTAATACGGTAATAGTGTAATAAGGTAATAAGGTAATAGTGGAATAGTGTAATAAGGTAATAAGGTAATAAGGTAATAGTGTAATAAGGTAATAGTGTAATAAGGTAATAGTGTAATAGTGTAATAAGGTAATAGTGTAATAAGGTAATAGTGGAATAAGTGTAATAGTGGAATAGTGGAATATGTGTAATAGTGTAATAAGTGTAATAGTGTAATAAGTGCAATAAGTGTAATAGTGTAATAGCACATTAAAGGGTTGGTTCGGATTTTTGGACATAAAGCTGTATGAAATGCTTACCATAAATATCGCGGTTGCAAAGGTATTAATTGACTGGCCGAGTCCTGTGCTGGGAGTGCTGCTCCTGTTTGGGGGAATATCAAGTAGTTCCCAGGGTCACTGGGGGCCACGCATTATAAATAAACCAATCTACAAAACTAGCGTCATTCGTATTGTTGACCTATATCTACCATTATAGACCAACCTTCGTTCAACTTTGACCCCTCTGTCACATGGTACTATTTTCTTTGTGTTCAGTATCACTGCGCCGCATAGAACACCATAGTGCTGCCGTGCCGCGGCACTGCGGCAGGATACACTACCAAAGCTAGGTGCTATGCAGCTGCCCCGGGCAGAGATTAAAATAGGGTGCGTTTTGCGTCCCAAAACGCAGTTTATAGTTATGGGATGCAATACAGTAACAACCTCTGCGTCCACGGGATGCACTACTGTACTCAGCATGTACAGTAGTAGATAAATCGCGGTAAAACAATAATCCACGGACACGATCATTTTTCATGGCCCCATCCGACCTCATCCTACGTTACGTAAAATCCACATAGGAATCGTTGTAGAACCACTAGTTTGTAATAATAACAACACAGGCGGGCGCCGCCATCTTGCTCAGAGACGAGCGCTGAGCGGAGCGCAGCCTGGAGCGCAGCCTGGAGACCAGAGCCGTTTAGAGAGAGAGAGAGTGACGACAACATACCGTTCAGTGACTCATGAAGCTCCGTGAATAAACAGTGAACAGAGTTGTCGCAACTCTCTCATCTAAACGGCGCTGCCTCAGACAGAAAGACAGGGGAACATTTTTGAGCATGACAAGCAACTAGACCCGATTGAATGGGAAACACATCGTGTGTAACAAACGCAGACACTGTTGTATGTGGTGGACCGGTGTAGGGATGTCGGTAACGGTTAATTTCCCAGCCGGGTAGCCGATGGCATTATCCGGTTAATTAACGGTCGTTGATTTTTTTTTATAGGCTACCCCAAATGTAATATGCATGTATAGGCTACATAATTAACGTTGGTAGTCGAATGGTATACATTTATTTATGCTCCAAACAAAAAAGCAACATTAACAATACAAATAAATTGTTGTAGGCTTAATCATCAATAAGCAACGCATGCATCTGCGCGTCTACAGTACAGGTGTCTGCCGGTCCTAGTCCAAAACATAAATAAGTCCAGATCTGAGCAACGGAGCAACCTATACCTATAAAGCCACTGGCCGCTTGG
>NC_136791.1:52256364-52326364 GCF_951216825.1 Electrona antarctica
TGCTATAGTATGCCGTCTCTCTCTCTCTTTCTCTGCGTCACTCTCTCTACAGACTCAGCACAGATATTTCATGTTCAAATCCCAGTCAATTTACAGTTAATTGCTTTTCAACTTTACCTAATGAACTGCTAAAGTACAAAAGAATGCTTCAATAAAACAAGAAACATGTCCTAGGAGTGACTGAGTGAGAGATGGTCTACGGTTCTCACGAGCAGGCTCACAATCCAGAGAGTCTGTGTCCCAATATTCTGCAGTAGCCTACTTTGACATGTAATATACTGTATATTGTCGCACTTTGATCCAAAACCAAGACAAGAGAGAGAGATTTGCCCGCAGGCTGGGTTTATTCAGAAGCGAGTTTACAAGGAAAGGTGAGGTGAGGTGAGGATTCGTCTGTGCGAAAACTAAAACTGAAAGTCTCCATTTCTCTTCTTCTCCAGGGGCCGGGAGGTCCGGGCGGTGAATATAGAGATTTAGTATTAACATAGGTTTTTCTTCCCGTTTGGACTCTAGGGCCGGAGGCCGACTCAATTCCGGCAGGGTCGCTAAAGAGAAACCCTACGGAGGTACATAGTCACTTATTGTTCCAGTGCAGAACGGGGGGGGGGGGGGGATTCCTATCCACGGTGGCGCTTGCCAGTCATCACCGCCCTTTCCTATATTTCCTTTAATTGTTCGGTCTCTCTCCCAAGACCGTGTCGAGCCAGTCGGATGCCTGCGGGAGGGCGAGAGAGTCAATTATACACAGAGTCACAATACATGGCCTTATTTAGAGAGGGAATCATATGTGAGATGAGATCTCTTACCGCCAGACGCCTATATACGTGTACACACAGAGAGGGCAAGCGGTGAATGGAGGGAGGCGGCCGCTTTTATACCCCGCAGGTGGGAAGGAATCGGCTTGATTCAGGACGCAGACAGGTACGTAGCGGTCCGCTATGATTCGTCCCAGCGGCTGTTGCGGCGTAACCTGACTAGTTGCGGGCGGCGCCCCGCCTCCCTCTACCTGCCTCTCTCCGGTGTGGAGGCGCCTACCTGGCATAAAGTGCATGAGCCGAGTATAAATTAAACATTGCACAAAGATGTTAATATTCTCTCTAATTAGCAGATGGCCACACAACGTTATGTCAGCTCACTTTAATTCAATTATAATGAAATGTAAAATGGTGTCTTATAACTAATGAGGGTTGGGCACTTTTTGTGTGCAGGGCACAAAAATAAAATAAGCAATCAAAAGCAAAATAGCAAAAGGGGTTGAACTTGAAACGACGCCAACACCCGTCCAGTTGCCATTGAGAATGCATTGGGCGTTTAAGTTAAATAACTCAGAAACTACAAAACATTTCAAAGTAAAAAGTTCCAGCATGTGTGCCCACAGTAAGCTGAATTATAAAAAGTGTGAATGGAGTTTCTAGGTGAAAGTGACTTTTTGACGTGCCATAGAGCTGTCATTGAGCCCCATTATAAATGTATCAAATTTGAAAGCACTATATTTCTAAAACTATGAAACATTTCAAAGATTCCTTTTCAGGCAAACATGTCCACCGTAAGATGAACCTAAATAGGTTGGAATGGGGTTTCTAGGTGTAAGTATGTAGGACTAATAGCATGCCACAGTTTGTGCTATTGCCATTGAGAATGCATTGGGCGTTTAAGTTAAATAACTCAGAAACTACAAAACATTTCAAAGTAAAAAGTTCCAGCATGTGTCTCCACAGTAAGCTGAATTATAGAAAATGTGAATGGAGTTTCTAGGTTAAAGTGATTTTTTGACGTGCCACTATCTGCCATTGAGCCCCATTATAAATGTATCAAATTTGAAAGCACTATATTTCTAAAACTATGAAACATTTCAAAGATTCCTTTTCAGGCAAACATGTCCACCGTAAGATGAACCTAAATAGGTTTGAATGGGGTTTCTAGGTGTAAGTATGTAGGACTAGTAGCATGCCAAAGTTTGTGCTATTGCCATTGGGAATGCATTGGGCGTTTAAGTTAAATAACTCAGAAACTACAAAACATTTCAAAGTAAAAAGTTCCAGCATGTGTCTCCACAGTAAGCTAAATTATAAAAAATCACACCCATGTGAACTGAGTGGTGTAAGGTCTTATATAGCCTGATCAGCTGTGGTCTGACGTAATGTCTTACGTAATGAAATCACAACTGAACTGGGTGACCGTAGCAACCATGCTCATTTTTTGACAGACAGACAGACAGACACGTAAACTAACAAAGCCAGTCGTAGGAGTGGTTTACACCACTCAAAAACTTGAAATGGGACATTCTGCATAATGAGTATAGGCTACTTTTACTCTCGGTACTTTAACTACATTTTGATGGCAATACTTTTGTAGGCCTACTTTTCCTCAAGTACATTTTGAATTCTGGACTTTCACATGTAAGTATTTCTATATTGCAGAATTCATACTTTTACTTAAGTAACATTAGCAATACCGCAATGCAGAAAATACCAAGTAAACGCCCTGCATTCAAACATTGCAAAAGTAAAAGTACAAAAGTATTGGCACAAGCTCAACAGCTGAGCGATCAGTCTCAGAAACCTCTCTTTTGGACCATAACTTTCTATTCTGGAGCCTGCGTGCGGGAAATGCCAACGCAGTGGTTTCCTTTATTGGTAGATGGAGTAGTTTCCTCCTCAGACGCGTTAATAATAGCATATAGACTGTGATGGGATGCCTGTCTTGGGGAAGTGTATAGGTCAGCGATTTTTAGGAGTGATATCCTGTTTGATGTCTGCTTGGTATACCTTTATTTATAGATGGAAATACCTCTGCTATCACAGTTGACCCTGATGAAGGCCCATGCAGGCCGAAACGCGTTGGTCGTGTTTTTAACCCTTGTTTTTAATATTTAACTAATTAATGAAATAAAGGATTTTTCTACTTGCTGCCTTGGACCCTCTTTTAAGTTCGCCACCTTATATCTCCTTCTACAGTGACATTGACTCAAGGTATAGAACTTTTTGTGCTTTACCTCTGCTATCATGTTCTTTTCAGTGGTGAACTGAAGTATTCAGTAGGCTGGTATCAATACCACAATGACGATGTAAAGAAAGTGCTGCATTCAAAAGAGAAAAAAAAACTATCAACATTATACTTAAAGTAGCAACGGTAAATGTAACCAAGGCCAAGAGTCTGGTCACGTGATATTGGAGGTAGAAGGAAACTATGCTGGTCTACCTATGTAGGTATATTCTCTCTGGAGGGCGAGGTTATTTCTTCTAACCTTGAGCCGTGGGGTGGAGAACTTATTCTTGCTTGATGCTACAAGCTCTTGATGTTGCGTCTGGCGTTCTCAGTCCCCAGGCCAGTGTAGCCCTTATACTTTGTGTGACATCACTTGGGAAACGGTTCCCAGCTATAGATGGCTGGCTCCCCCTGGTTTAGTGTCAAAGTGTCCTTGAGCAAGACATTGAACCCCTAACTGCTCCTGATGAACCTTGCGTTGATTTCCTCCGCCATCAGTGTGTGTGAAAGTTGTAAAAAACACATTGTAAAGCACTTGATCAAATATGGGTCATATCAACATCGGACCCAGAAATCTGGCATGCTGTCGGGCTCCAATTTGCATACTTATTCTTGGATGCTGACAAACTGTGTGTCAGGACCCCCCGGGGGGGTCACCAAATGATGCGGTGGCGATGGGGAGGTTCTGAAAACTTTGCTTTTACAATTTGCATAATGAGTATTTTTGGTACTTTAAGTGCATTTTTGACACACAGTGAGCTTGTAGATCTGCTATTTCTGAATGGCCAAAGCATGACATAATGCTTTATTTTTAAAACTCAAATCTAAAAAGACTGATGCTTTTCCAGTCTTAGTGCATGGGTGCCAGGGACCAGAGTTGATCGGCAAGAGAGACACCAGGACAAGTGTAGTTTCATAAAATGTTTTTTTTCCCTTCTTCTTCTTCAGGACAAACAGAACCGAACTTAACATCAAAACTGACCAAAATGAGATATGAGGGGAACATATATAGTGGGTGATCAAACCACTATTGACACAAAGGGGAAGACAAAGGATAACATTTAAACATACTACACATCACTAGAACATAATACACTACAACACATCACTAACTCATATTAACAAAAGAAAATACAATGAAACTGAAATATCAAAAATGCATTTATTCAAAAATCTTAATAATACATTCAAACATAAACCCCTGCCCATCCCATATGCAAAGGGAACATGGTGCAGTCCAATTACCCAGCTCCTTATGAGCCAATCTGAAGCAGCTGGTCATTTCTGTGGCCAGCATTTAAATTCCAGTACTCAAAAACAAAATAAACTTAAATACAAATGAAATAACAAATGAAATCTGATTGGTTGAAATACCCTGCTTCAAACCAGCATCACCGCACACCTAATCAAAACAGAAAAATCACACCAATGTGAAGTGAGCGGTGGCTTTGGAGTCAAGCACGGTTGTTGACTTAATAGAATGTTCGACCTCTGGATGTAACGAAAAAATTAAAAAAAATCCAGTCATACAGACATACATACACACATTGCCATAATCAGACATACGCTCTTCTGCGCTGCTTACGGAACTCGCCTATCGGCTCCTTCCTGCAGCAACCAGCAACGCAGGTGTGCAATTAATGACGGTAACGCACACCCTGTCGTGTAATATTGCTTTTTTCTTTAAAGATTTGTTTTTGGCTTTTCTGCCTTTATTGATAGTTGAAGTGAAGATGAACAGGAAAGATGCAGAAAGGGTTGTCATGAACGGGACTCGAACACGCGACGCGTCAGATCAGAGCCTATATGTGGCATGCGCCTGGACCGCTAGGCCAGCAGGCGCCCCCATGTAATATTGCTTAATTGAACAACTTGGCCTTGACAAAATATAACTTATGGATGTACACCCCAGTCCGTAACTTTATCACCAAACTTGAAATAAACACTGTGTAAGCGGTTATGTGTAGTCCTTTATATCACTATGTCTCCCCGAAATATTAATATTATCTATTCTAAAATCATACTACTGGTTGTCCGTCTTAATTTCGTTTTCAGTGTCCTTCCATTTAACCTGGTTGATTTTTAACTGGCATATGGATTCTTAAACAAAAGCTTTTCCACCAGTGGCCATCACATGTGGTCATCACACAGTGGGTTGCATGTGATTCTTCTTCCACCATTGCACAGTTTTTCCTTTCTTTTTCCTTTCCTTTTTTTCCTGTGTGTGGCAAGAGTTTATGGTACTTCCTTCTTTGCAGCTTTATAAACTATGAGGTCCTCCTCTTGCTGCTCAGAGACCAGTGGCTGAGTTTCATCTTCCCTCCATCCTCGTCAGAAGTCCCCTATCAGGATGCTGCTGCTGAAACCAAAGCATGTGTTGACGGCCCTGATTGTCTGCTGCGTGGTCGCCCTACATGGTGAGATAATGTTATCTGCCCTTTTCATACATTAACAGCTCACATTTCTGATTAATGACATAATTCATATTATTGATGACTTTGATGTACTTTAGGCCTACTGTAAATACAATAGATTATTTTATTTTTTACAAAGAAATGTGATTTAGCAATCACAGAAATATTTAATGAATTGTAATGTCTTCCAGACAGTGGTAGAATAAATGAAATAAACATGTATTATGCATTGTGCGCTTCAGCTTGTAGATAAATCTGCAAAGTAACTAGTAACTCAAGTTTTAACATACAGTACGTAGCAGAGAAAAACTTAAAATATTTGCCTCAGGAGATACTTAGTGGAGTAGTAAAATGTATACCGGTACACTCGCAGAGGAACTATGTAACTTTTTGTTAATTTAATGAATTAAATAAAGTATTGTGCGATATTCATACAGTACGTAGCAGAGAAAAACGTACAATATTTGCCTCAGGAGATACTTAGTGGAGTAGTAAAATGTATACACTCGCAGAGGAACTATGTAACGTTTTGTTAATGAATTAAATAAAATATTGTGCGATATTAATTGTTATACAAAGGTCACATCTCACCCAGACACAGGATCTGACGTGAATTTTGAACTGATGGTCAAGATTCAATTTATCCCCTGAGCAAGCAGGCAGGCTCTATTAGCTCAATGGTAAAACTGTCAGCACTTCAAATACATCCAGGGTAGAAGAGGAAAGTTACCTAGTGCATCTTAAATTGTACTTTCCACCACTGCTTGCAGCCAATGGCATCGGACGGCCACAGAAGTGCAGATGCATCCAGACCTCCTCAGACTACATCGCTCCTCGATTATTCAAGAAAATGGAGATCCTGCCGGCGGGAGCCAACTGTCGACTCACCCAGATCATGTCAGTGTTATCAGTTATTGTATTAAAAGATGTCTACTTTTTTATGACATCAGTATCTTCATTCATACAGCTGGATGAGGTTTTCACACACTTGTTCGTTGTAGAATTAAAGTTAAATTCTGTCATCTATCTATCAAAAAGCTTATTAGTGATGTTGAAGTTCAATTTTAAGTGAATTGTTCTCAAATAGAAACCAAGTAAAGTAATCAAATCTGGGGGAACTGTTTAATTGACTAAGAGCTATTTGCAATTTAATGAAACTACATTTCCAGATAAGAGCTAAAAGAAGAAAAGAAAAATAGGCTACTTTATCTTCACAGAATCACCAAGAAAGACAACTTTGACGTTTGTGTGGACCCAGAGTCTCCGTGGATCAAGAAGATCATTCACAGTGTTTTAGAAAGGCAACAAAGGTGAATGTCCAGTCACACATTATCCATTCAGAAAATGTTCATGCATTGACAAAAGTACTACAACATCCAACTCAAGTACTAAAATAAGACTACATCTTAACAGAATTTTATTCAAAAGACTATGACTAAAACTCATTCAAAATTGAAAAAGAAAAAAAAGATTCTAAATTAACTGGTGTATCTGGTGTTATGGTCCACCATCCATATGTAATGGTCTTTTCACAGGAGCAGGAAGCGCAGGAATCCTCTGACCTCCACAGCTCGACCTCTCTGACCTCCAGCCTTGCATCAACAACCAGGATATAACATCAAATCAGCGTTTTGCTTTCCTGTCTTTTTCTTTTCACAATCAAAAGAGATAAAGCACATCAACAAAATAAAGCTTACAGCCTTAAATATAGCCAGCTGAATGCGTGTCCCATCAGTGTTTAAAGGCTATGGAAGTGTTGCTGTGTACACATTTGTAAATAGAAAAGGTACCTACTGTATCTGTTGTCAAAATCTTAATACATTCACAGGCTAGTATGCCTTTCAAAAACTAATAAATCACACTTTGGAAGAGAGATTGGCCCTTTTTCAGTTGTGGACCACACAGCCCCTTCCTGCAAGCCAAATAAGGGTCTTGACCCATAGTTTTTCCGTTGCATTATATAAACGACAACTCTACACCTGAGCCACTAAAGTTAGTTCACCCAAAAAGTGACTTATTTTCTGTCAATTACACACCCCATGAAGCCTTGTATTCATGGAGTATCAGTTGTTGGAGCACTCATGCTCAGACTACACCAGACTACTCCTCCCACAGCTGTCACAGTAGGGCTGGAAATATATAGAAACCAATAAGTATGAGCAATAACCACCTTAATCTTGCTCATGTAGGTTAATTGAATAATAGCCTCGGAGAAGTGATTAGTCTGATTAACAACTTGACCCTGTAGTGCTATAATTCATTGTGCAATCGCAGCATATACAGATAGTCAAAATAGACAATCTGCAAGGTGACAATGTATTGCACCGCAACACATTGTAAACTAACCTTGTAGATCTGCCATTTTCACCTTTTCTAAAATAGAATCACACCCGTGTGAACTGAGTGGTGCAAATCCCCCCCCCCCCCCCCTCTCTCTCATTGTTTGTAACCTTTATTTCAGGGGAATCCAATTGAGACCAGGGTCTCTTTTTCAATGGCGCCCTGTATACAAATAAGAACATTTACATTTTACATACATGACATGGACACACAGTACAACAAATATAATCCACAAGCACATACACACAGAAACAAAACCTTGTAACCAAATGTTACAGAGAGCAGGTGCATATGCCTTCCTCTAGTGTGAGGTCAGTTAAGAGTATCTTAAAAGTAGTAAACGAAATAAAAACATTCAACTTCAATTTGTTTTGACAACCATTCCATAAATGTGGAGCATACACCCTGAAGGCAGTATCTCCCAATTTAGTAGTAGTTTTTGGTACCTTCAATAAAAGCATATCTTGTGATCTAGTACCATAAACTGATGGATTAAGATTTAGCAGTTTTGTTAAATACAGAGGTAGTTTACCAATTAAAGCTTTATACGTGAACAGGGTAGCATGTTGTTTCCTTCTAAGAGCCAGAGAAGACCATTCTACTGAGGTATATAATGCACAGTGATGTGTTCTGAAACCTGCTCCTGTAATAAAGCGGAGTGCACTGTGATAAATTGCGTCCAAGGGTTTTAGAATGCTGTCAGTGGCATGCATATACAGGATATCTCCATAATCAAAAATTGGCATAATTGTTGCTTGGATTATCCTCTTTCTATTCTCTTTAGAGAAGCATAATCTATTTCGATAGAGGAAGCCAATTTTAGGTTTGATTTTCTTTGTTAGATTTTCTATATGTGTTTTAAAAGAGAAATCCTCATCTAGCCAGATCCCTAAATACTTATGATATATGATGAGACCCGCTCAATGTGTGCCCCTCTCAGAGACAGTATGGGGTCACCTGTTTCCACTTTTGTTTTATTTGAAAACAACATGTACTTCGTCTTGCCTACATTTAGGGCAAGTTTAAGATCCGCTAGTGCATGCTGAATAATGTTAAAAGCAGATTGTAAGTTAAATATAGCTTGACTACTTGATGGGGCAGTGGTGTATAAAATTGTGTCATCAGCATAAAAATGAATATTGCAGTTCTCAATATTCTTTGAGATTTCATTAATATAAATAGTAAATAAAATGGGTCCAAGTATGGAGCCTTGGGGGACTCCTTTTTTAACTTCTAAGAAGTTCGATTTAATGTCTCCAACCATAATGGCTTGGGTTCTGTTTGATAGATAGTCCTGGAACCAAGAACAGGCCATGCTATCTAATCCAATACATTTTAATCTCTGCATTAAAATGGTATGATCCACCGTATCGAAGGCTTTTGCCAGGTCAATAAAAATGGCTGCACATTTTAATTTTTTGTCCAGTGCAGTTACTATGTCATTTACGACCAATGATGTTGCTGTGGTTGTACTGTATCCAGGCCTGAAGCCTGACTGAAATGTGTTCAAGATGTTATTAATGCTTAAAAAGCTACAGAACTCACAGAGAAATCACACCCGGGTGAACAGGGTGAACATAGCAACCATGCTCATTTTTTCTGCACAACAAAGCCAGTTGTAGGAGTGGTTTAACAACAAAGCCAGTTGCACCACTCAACAACAAAGCCAGTTGTAGGAGTGGTTTACACCACTCAAAAATGTGAATGGAGTTTCTAGGTTAAAGTGATTTTTTGACGTGCCACTATCTGCCATTGAGCCCCATTATAAATGTATCAAATTTGAAAGCACTATATTTCTAAAACTATGAAACATTTCAAAGATTCCTTTTCAGGCATAAACCTTGAAGGTTTATAGGTCCTTCTCAGCTCAATCAACAGGACCAGAACACACCTGGGCTGGCTGCCAGGAGATCCACCAATGGGGAGGCTGTCTGTGCCCTGTCATGGTTTCTCCTCTGTATTATCTGATTAACATCCACGATAACACTTAAAAGCACTAAAGACACCTTTGATGCACAGCACCATTCAAATGCTCTGTACATGATCCCAAGGCCCCATTTGAAAAGTGACACCAAGAAGAACAACTTACAACCTAAAAATCACTCAGAGCTCAGTGGCACCCTTGTTAAGATGACGTCCATGTGAGCCAGAGGTTGTGAGTTCAAATTCAGCTGAGTTCCTCCTACTTTCACTCTGCAGCATGTTTTGGAGAATAACATCCAGAGGAGAACTGGAAAGAGATGGAAAGCTGAGGAGATTCTCAGAGAGCATGGTGGCACTCTGTAATAAGCTGCTGTCTATTGTGAGCCACAGGTCGTGGGTTCAAGTACAGCCCATGGCCTCAGGCAGCATACTATAGCATGCCTTTTTTCATAATTTTTGAGGATTTGAAAAAAAGACGAAAATCACTCCGATGGCCTCGGACTGCATACTATAGCATGTCGTTTTTCATCATTTTTGAGGATTTGAAAAAAAGACGAAAATCACTCAGAAACTACAAAACATTTCAAAGTAAAAAGTTCCAGCATGTGTCTCCACAGTACAGCTGAATTATAAAAAGTGTGAATGGAGTTTCTAGGTGAAAGTGATTTTTTTGACATGCCACTATCTGCCATTGAGCCCCATTATACATTTCTCAAATTTGGAAGCTCTATATTTCTAAAACTATGAAACATTTCAAAGATTCCTTTTCAGGCAAACATGTCCACCGTAAGATGAACCTAAGTAGGTTTGAATGGGGTTTCTAGGTGTAAGTATGTAGGACTAGTAGCATGACGACGAGTATAATAAACTGGAAGAAAAGTAACGAGTGTGTGTTCTGGTCCTGTGGTTTATAGGTCCTTCTCAGCTCAATCAACAGGACCAGAACACACCTGGGCTGGCTGCCAGGATCACATCCACCAATGGGGAGGCTGTCTGTGTCCTGTCATGGTTTCTCCTCGGTATTATCTGATTAACATCCACAATAACACTTAAAAGCACTAAAGACACCTTTGATGCACAGCACCATTCAAATGCTCTGTACATGATCCCAAGGCCCCATTTGAAAAGTGACACCAAGAAGAACAACTTACAACCTAAAGATCACGGAGAGCTCAGTGGCACCCTTGTTAAGATGATGTCCATGTGAGCCAGAGGTTGTGAGTTCAAAGCCAGCAGAGTTCACTCTGCAGCATGTTTTGGAGAATAACATCCAGAAGAGAACTGGAAAGAGATGGAAAGCTGAGGAGATTGTCAGAGAGCATGGTGGCACTCTGTGATAAGCTGCTGTCTATGTGAGCCACAGGTCGTGGGTTCAAGTTCAGCCCATGGCCTCGGACTGCATACTATAGCATGCCGTTTTTTGAAAAGGATTTGAAAAAAGACGAAAATCACTCCGAGACCATGGGCTATAGCCCATGGCCTCGGACGGCATACTATAGCATGCCATTTTTCATCATTTTGAGGATTTGAAAAAAAAGACGAAAATCACTCAGAAACTACAAAACATTTCAAAGTAAAAAGTTCCAGCATGTGTCTCCACAGTAAGCTGAATTATAAAAAGTGTGAATGGAGTTTCTATAGTATAGTATAGTATAGTATATATACAGTACTATATATAATATAAACAACATAGTATGTTGTATTTTTTTTAACAACATAATATAGTAAAACCATCTGTTGGAAAATGTTTATTCTGCACCAACATTTACTCTTTCATTGATGGCAAACATAGAGATGTTTAACCTTACTAACATTAAAATTCATACCTTTATTTTTTTCAATAATATGTTTATTGACATTTCTTTTAACGTACATTACACATTCACACACACTCACACACACAGATATTGCACTTGCACTGCAACAAACAAACAAATTCATACCTTTATTGTGATATCTTTGATACTGAGGGTGATACTGACATGATTCTGACGATGATACTGACATGATGATGACCATGATACTGGTGTGATACTGACATGATGCTGACCATGATACTGGTGTGATACTGACATGATGATGACCATGATACTGGTGTGATACTGACATGATGCTGACCATGATACTGGTGTGATACTGACATGATGATGACCATGATACTGGTGTGATACTGACATGATGCTGACCATGATACTGGTGTGATACTGACATGATGCTGACCATGATACTGGTGTGATACTGACATGATGCTGACCATGATACTGGTGTGATACTGACATGATGCTGACTATGATACTGGTGTGATACTGACATGATGCTGACCATGATACTGGTGTGATACTGACATGATGCTGACCAGGATACTGGTGTGATACTGACATGATGATGACCATGATACTGGTGTGATACTGACATGATGATGACCATGATACTGGTGTGATACTGACATGATGACCATGATACTGGTGTGATACTGACATGATGATGACCATGATACTGGTGTGATACTGACATGATGACCATGATACTGGTGTGATACTGACATGATGACCATGATACTGGTGTGATACTGACATGATGACCATGATACTGGTGTGATACTGACATGATGATGACCATGATACTGGTGTGATACTGACATGATGACCATGATACTGGTGTGATACTGACATGATGACCATGATACTGGTGTGATACTGACATGATGATGACCGTGATACTGGTGTGATACTGACATGATGACCATGATACTGGTGTGATACTGACATGATGACCATGATACTGGTGTGATACTGACATGATGACCATGATACTGGTGTGATACTGACATGATGATGACCATGATACTGGTGTGATACTGACATGATGACCATGATACTGGTGTGATACTGACATGATGACCATGATACTGGTGTGATACTGACATGATGCTGACCATGATACTGGTGTGATACTGACATGATGCTGACTATGATACTGGTGTGATACTGACATGATGATGACCATGATACTTGTGTGATGCTGACCATGATACTGGTGTGATACTGACATGATGCTGACTATGATACTGGTGTGATACTGACATGATGACCATGATACTGGTGTGATACTGACATGATGCTGACTATGATACTGGTGTGATACTGACATGATGATCATGATACTGGTGTGATACTGACATGATGCTGACCATGATACTGGTGTGATACTGACATGATGCTGACTATGATACTGGTGTGATACTGACATGATGCTGACCATGATACTGGTGTGATACTGACATGATGCTGACCATGATACTGGTGTGATACTGACATGATGCTGACCATGATACTGGTGTGATACTGACATGATGCTGACCATGATACTGGTGTGATACTGACATGATGCTGACTATGATACTGGTGTGATACTGACATGATGCTGACCATGATACTGGTGTGATACTGACATGATGCTGACCAGGATACTGGTGTGATACTGACATGATGATGACCATGATACTGGTGTGATACTGACATGATGATGACCATGATACTGGTGTGATACTGACATGATGACCATGATACTGGTGTGATACTGACATGATGATGACCATGATACTGGTGTGATACTGACATGATGACCATGATACTGGTGTGATACTGACATGATGACCATGATACTGGTGTGATACTGACATGATGACCATGATACTGGTGTGATACTGACATGATGATGACCATGATACTGGTGTGATACTGACATGATGATGACCATGATACTGGTGTGATACTGACATGATGACCATGATACTGGTGTGATACTGACATGATGCTGACCATGATACTGGTGTGATACTGACATGATGCTGACTATGATACTGGTGTGATACTGACATGATGATGACCATGATACTTGTGTGATACTGACATGATGCTGACCATGATACTGGTGTGATACTGACATGATGCTGACTATGATACTGGTGTGATACTGACATGATGACCATGAAACTGGTGTGATACTGACATGATGCTGACTATGATACTGGTGTGATACTGACATGATGATCATGATACTGGTGTGATACTGACATGATGCTGACCATGATACTGGTGTGATACTGACATGATGCTGACTATGATACTGGTGTGATACTGACATGATGATGACCATGATACTGGTGTGATACTGACATGATGACCATGATACTGGTGTGATACTGACATGATGATGACCATGATACTGGTGTGATACTGACAGGTGATGACCATGAGAACAATTCCATTTGTTTATGGAATGACAAACAAGGCCTGGCGATTTAGCTTGTCCAAAAATAAAGGAAGCTTAAAAATACATCATTTAATGAAATGTCCCACAAATAAAGTTCTTTGAGGTGACTTTTATTTGCTTATTTTTTTAGTCTTACAATACATTGATTCAGTTTTTCTCCAAATTGATAATTTCACATCATTAGTTATAGTGTAAGCAGACTCATCATACAAATAATACCCCAGTCATGACCAATCTGTTTAAGGGAATGTAATAGTGACTCTTCATTTATGTAGAAAATATATTTTGTAGGCTACATTTATTTATTTAAAGTGGATGCACTAAACAAAACTGTGTTGTATGTTCCATACAGTGACAATCAAATCAAATCAAATCACCTTTATTTATAAAGCACATTTAAAAACAATTTCCATTGTACCAAAGTGCTGTACAGACATTTCATCAACACCACAGATAGACAGCAGAAGAAAATTACAGACAATGAAAGCACGATTATAAGCAAACTATCAAAAAATAATCAAACAATATACTATTTAAAAAAAAACACAAACAAGGTCACGGGCAATCAAATGCTTGGGAGTAAAACAGGGTTTTTAGTCTGGATTTAAAAACGTCAATGGAGGGGGAGGTTCTGATGGAGTAGGGGATGGTGTTCCACAGCCTAGGGGCTGCAACTGAGAAGGCACGGTCATCTCTGAGCCTCAGCTTGGTTGTTGGGACATCTAAAAGTTCAAGGTCTGTGGATCTGAGGTGCCTAGTGGTGGGGGGGTATTTTACCAGGTCTGTGATGTAGGCAGGGGCTAGGCCATTCAGAGCTTTATAAACAAATAAAAGGGATTTGAAATGAATTCTGAATTTGACAATAAACATCTTATCTCATTACAGGTCTTCATATCCAGCACAAAGCATTGTAATTGTGCATGCCCGTCAATGCAGTTAAAAGATTAGAGCATAGAAGTAGAATAAAGTTCATTACCTTTAACAATTTAAGATTCATCATGAATGTATAAGAGAGTCCATTTAAAACACTGATCATATAACTCTGTGCATTGAAATCACAGTTGAGTCCAGTGTGCATTGGCCACAGGCTCAGTAAGCCCAATCTAATAAAAAGAAAATCACATTTACAGTACAATCAAAACAAAATGTGTTTGTCAGTGAGAATATGTTTTTCAAAAATAATGGATAGGGTTTGCAAATTGTGTCAAATTAGAAACTACCGTATCTTAAAGGAGCATTCAGTGATTTGGAAATGTGTAACAAAATGTGCACATGCACACGCTCTACAGTGGGGGGAAGTGCAACAGCATGTGCACTAAGGCCCACCCCCACACATGATTGGAGGAAGGCCCCTCTCATCCTGATTGGATGAAGGCTTTGCCACCCGCCACCAAAACTGAAACTAGGGTTTTTTGACCCCAGGGGTTCACTGGGGACAGGGAGGAACTCCTTATATGGTCAGCACACTCTATAGTAGGGAGGATTATCCAAATAAAAATAAAAAATAAGTGATATTTGAATGAGTGATATTTGAATCACTGAATATACCTTTAAAGGTTTTGCCAAAAGAGTATTTCAACAAATGGGTTTAGGTCACTGAGCAATTATTGAGTCAGAGAATGGAGTTTAGTGTTTTAGCAATTTATTAAAAAAGAAACGCAAGACTGTACTGACTAAATAATATATCCACTTCCACTGCCCAAAAGCATAAAAAAGCCCAAAAGTTCACAATTTTGTACATTTTGTAAAATTCTGTAGTGGAAGCCAGTCCATGTACTGTAGCAGCACAACATTCATCCTGTATGACCATTTATTAATCTGTGTGCTGAGGATAAAAGCTATACTACTGGTGCAAAAGATAAAACAAGTAGTGTTGTAAACTCTAATTGGACCCTCGTCTGGTTCAGACAGACAGGTAGTGTGTGCAGGCTGGGTGGTGTGTGACAATCCAGTTGTCGTACCAAAGGAATACTTCAACTGGATTGTCACACACCACCCAGCCAGCTCAGTGGCCTTGTGGTTAGAGTGTCCGCCCTGAGACTGGGAGGTCGGGGTTCAATCCCCGGCCGGGTCATACCAAATGGGACCCAGTGCCTCCCTGCTTGACACTCAGCATCAAGGGTTGGATTGGGGGTAAGTCCCTGCGACATACTAGCGTCATGTCCAGGGGGTGTACATCAAGCTGCCTCACGCTACAGAAACAGGAGATAGGCTCCTGCCCTATGGGCCTCATGGCTCGGCAAGGCTACTTACCCAGCCTGCACACACTACCTGTCTGGGCCCGGGAGAACAAATAACGAGACACGAGACAGTATCACGCTAAAGGTTCACCCGGGCCCGCCGCCGCAGTCGTCGTACCAATAGTCCAGAGGCTTAGTGCACTTTTTTAGGAGAATAGTGCACTTGCGGATAAAAGCGCCAAATTTTGTATGAGGCTTCTTTATGTCATGCTAAAGGATTTTAGCCTAGGAGCCCTTGTCAAATATCTATTTTAAATATCAAATTGCAAGACTATCAATATCAATGAAATATGTGAAATATGTGAAAATCCGCCTAGTATTTTTCAGACTATATACATCATAAAATGATCAGATTACTTCCAAATGTGATAAAGTTGACTTATTTTGACATTATTAAAGTCACAGAACATGAAATATCATCAATAACACCTTTATTGCAATGAAGAATACAAATTAATATGCATCATAGTGCGAAACATGTTATAGAGCTGTGCGCATTCTGCCTAGCTGTCACAATTGCATTTGCAAAGTGGGGAACAGTCCAAATTTGCATTGCTGCATTGGCAGGTATACAATACCTTTACAGGTGCATCTGATCAGCTCTCTGCAAGCTCTGGAAACCTTTGGAATGGTCAGTCAAACTAGCACCCATGACCCTTCTTCCTTGGCCCACCCATAGTTTTGTGGAGAAGGAATCATTTGATGGCTTTGTGTGCTGGTGGCTCAGATACCTGCTTGGTAGACTGCCCGTTTCACATGTGAGTGCACCCTGGGTGGGAGGTAATTTCTCTATCGTTCGATTTTGTTCACAGAAGAGTTATTTTCTTTTTTTGTTGATGGAGCTCAAAGGACTGGATTTGTCGTACAAAATTACTGTCAGTCTTTCAAGCTCCCGGAAGTGCTGGCAGTTGACAAATGTTTCTGTCGCAGCATCATAGGCTTGCCAGGTCCACCAAGCTGACTTCTTACCCTTTCCATTAATAGCCGGGGAGCGGGAATAGAGATGAACCTGTGATGTCATGACATACTTTTTATTTGTGTTTTTTCTATTCACTTGGTCATTAAGGAACACAGAATGAGAGGTCTGCTCTGACCAAATGAATAGAAAAAAAACACAAATAAAAAGTATGTTATGACATCACAGGTCCTCTCAAATTGTGGGTGACTGGCTCCCCGGCTATTAAGGCATATGTTGTCTCACAACCGGAATATGCGTGAAACATAGGCAGGGCTCGAGATTTGGGTTCCCCTATAGGCTATTGCAGTCTACCAAGCGGGCATCTGGGCCACCAGCACACGAAGCCACCAAGTGATTCCTTCTCCACAGAACTATGGGTGGGTTAAGGAAGAAGGGTCATGGGTGCCAGTTTGGCTGACCATTCCAGAGGTTTCCAGAGCTTCCAGAGAGCTGATCAGATGCACCTGTAAAGGTGACTGTAGTGTAGTACCTGAAAATGCAGTAATGCAAATTTGGACTGTTCCCCACTTTGCAAATGCAATTGTGACAGCTAGGCAGAAAGCACAGCTCTATAACATGTTTCACACTATGATGCATATCCTTGTACTATAATGGAAAGGGGGAGCAAACCAATATGTTTATCCGTCCGGCTTCTCCTACGAAACCTGGCAATTCTGCTCAGCAAGCCATCCTTGGAAGCAGTATAGGGGAAGGCCTCTCGGAGGACATGAACACCCTTTCTTCATACCTGAAGGACTGCCGCCTCAAGCTCAGTGGTGAGAAGACTGTAGCAACAATGTTCCACCTCTACAAAAGGGAAGCAACTCGCCAAATCAACATCATGGTCGACGGTGCCTGGCTGCAGTCCCAGTCCTCACCGACATACATGGAGTGAAGCTCGATAGAACACTGTCCTTTAAACAACACCTGGACAGTGTTAAGGGAAAGCCCGTGCCGCACTGATACAGCATCTAGCTGGCACCACGTGGGGAGTCACCACAAAGACACTGCGCATCTCCACCGAGGCCCTAGTTTTCCCTGCCGCTGAATACTGTGCCTCAGCCTGGATGGACCATGTCCAAAAGCTGGACATGGTCTCTGGATGCCTACGAGCCACGCCAACCAACCAACTGCCAGTCCTTGCTGGAATCGCCCCAGCAGAGGTCAGGCGAGAAGCAGCCAGACTGGCCCTCACTCGGAAGGCACAGTTGAGAAAATCTCACCTCCTCCACAAGGTCGTCACGGAGACACCACAGCGTACGCATCTCAAGTCCCGGCGGCCCTTTGCCACACAGGCCCAGGAACTGCTCGGCACAACACCAGCCGACACCTCCAAGGCTTCCTGGGTGAAGGCAAGATGGAGGGACCAGTGGAAGGCAGCAGATCCTTCCAGGCTTCACTACTACATCGAGGATCTCACAGATGTTCCTGGCCAGCGCCTCCCCCGCAGGGAGTGGACAACCTTCAACCGCCTGAGGACGGGTGTGGGACGCTTTGGTGCATCCATGCAGAAGTGGGGTCTCACAAACAGTGCCCACTGAGAATGTGGGGATCCATTACAGACTGTGGAACACGTGTTGACCAGCTGTCCCACATACCGGCCACCAAATGGTGATCAAGGCTTAATTGACCTAGACAATGACACACTTGACTGGCTTGCTGCAATGGAGCTGAAGGTCTAAGGACATATACGACAGAATAACAAATTCTACATGCCACAGGAATCCATCTGCACTACATTGCCTCCGCTCACCTGTCATATGTATTGTACAAATATTGCTTTTGTGTGCCATACTGTTATTGTGCAACATTTTGCTGTGACGCAAATTATATCACAATTTCCACATTCACCGACCCCTCCCTTTTTCACTTCACACACACACACACACACACACACACACACACACACACACACACACACACACACACACACACACACACACACACACACACACACACACACACACACACACACACACACACACACACACACACACACAGCAGCACGGTATGGTACAGTACAGTATGGTACGGTACGGTAACGTACAGTCTGGTACAGTATGGTACAGTAACATACAGTATGGTACAGTAACATACAGTATGGTACAGTACAGTACAGTGTGGTACAGTCTGGTACAGTGCAGTATGGTACAGTACAGTGCAGTATTGTACAGTACGGTACAGTATGGTACAGTACAGTACGCTACAGTATGGTTCCGTATCGCACCCAAAATGTAGTCTGACTGAACAAGTGGGCACCCTGCACAAGTGGCCACCCGGACAACTGGCCACCTGGATAGTGTGGCGCGAGACCGTCCTATGGCCGGTCGAGTTCTAGTTCATTTGTATGTATTCTTCATTACAATAAAGGTGTTATTGATGATATTTCATGTTCTGTGACTTTAATAATGTCAAAATAAGTCAACTTTAACACATTTGAAAATAATCTGATCATTTTATGATGTATATAGTCTGAAAAATACTAGGCGGATTTTCACATATTTCACATATTGCATTGATAATAATGTCTTGCAATTTGATATTTAAAATAGATATTTGACAAGGGCTCCTAGGCTAAAATTCAATAACTGACCCTAACGAACCATCATGCAAAAAATTACGCTTTTATCCGCAATTGCACTATCCTTTCACTAAGCCTCCGGACTACAAAGGGATAATTCAAATGGATTGTCACACACCACCCAGCCTGCACACACTACCTGTCTGTCAGAACCAGACGAGGGACCAATTAGAGTTTACAACAAGTAGACATTCAAGTTTCTGTCAGGATTGCTTAAACGGAATGCTACATGGATCATACAATGTGGTGTTTGTGTATTTCTTTGGAGTCCTACAGTGCATGGTTGTTTGTGTCGGCCTGGATGTCAGCATTTGGCAGCGGTGGCCGAACGGATAGCGGCGCGGTCTAGATACCGGAAGGTTCCCAGTTCGAATCAGCCGTCCGACACGTTAAAATTACCACCGCTGAAATGCCCTTGAACAAGGCATCAACCACTACGATGAAATGTGTTCTATGAGCAGGGCCTGGCTGGAAACAAGTTCTTGAGCTTAGCCCAGATACCCTGGGTAAATATAGATTTCATTTCATTTCATTTCATTTCATTTCATTTCATTTCATTTCATTTCATTTCAGGTTAACGATGAATGCTTTCCAAGCAGCAGTGGTGGAAAGAGTACTCAGATTCTTTTTACTTTAAAGGTTTCATAACATCCATTTATTTTTCGTTTTTCTTTTAGGTTTTATGACCTCAATTACACCCACACAACCTGAACTTTGAACATTCAGTGGCTTTTCTGTGGTCCGAAGACTTTTGAGCTGCAATGAAAACAGGCAAACATCCCTCAACAGTGACATCTGCTGGCAAATTGTTATGTCATATATGGGATTTGTGGACTCTTACATCACAGTCCACAGGAAAATCAGAGCACTTGTTTGAGCCAGAAAACCCCAGACCACAGAAAATCTACTGGATGTTAAAAGTTCAGGTTTTTTGGGTGCAATTGAGCTCAGAAAACCTAAAACAGTAAAGAAGTACTATAGTATAGTAAAAGTAAAAGTATTGCCTTAAAAATGTACTTAAAGTAGCAAAAGTAAAGGTACTCGTGCAGAATGTCCCATTTAAAAAAATCAAAGAATCATTTGAAAATAGCAGATCTACAAGCTCACAATAAGTCGCATCGCGACGCATTGTAAGCTTGTAGATCAGCTAATTTCAAGGGCTGAAGTGGTTAATGTATGTTTTACAATAATCATCCAAATCTACAAAGTAACTAGTAACTACATCTTTCAAATAAATGTAGTGGAGTAAAAGTACAATATTTGCCTCTGAGATGTAGTGGAGTAGAAGTTTAAACAGACTTATAGCTTGTTATGTAGACAGCTCTAGAATTGCACTTTATGTAGTCATAGCACTTTATAATACACATGTATAATATATTATATAGTATAGTATGTATAGTTTACATAGATACTCCAATGTTACGTTCTTAGTTTACGCATGATTCATGATAACTACTTTTTATACATGTGATGTATGCCATGCTTTTTGTGATTGCTTAATGTAAATCGCTCTGGATTAAGAGCGTCTGCTAAATGCCTAAATTGTAAATTGTAAATTGTAAGTGAAATCACTGAAAATTAGAAATACTCCAGTAAAGTAAAAAATACCTCAAAACTGTAGGCCTATACTTAGTAAATGTGCTTAGTTACTTTACACCACTGAACTATGGATGCTTTCCAAGTGGAGAGAGGTGAGGAGAACGTAGCCTGGCTTCATCCACCCCTCATATGCATATGACCCAAGGCAGCGCAGTGGTATATTAGTATCGCAACGCCAGGCTAAGGAGGACGAGCAGATAGACAGATGGAGTCCAAAGCCAGTCCCTTCCAGCCATTCATAGTATCATGTTGAGATTTCTCTTGTTAAGACCCAACCCCCTGGAGCCACGATACATCCTCTCCTGGATGAAAGAGGAGCAAAAATAGATAACAATGGAGAGAGACGGAAGACAGGGAGAAAGAAAGAAAGAGAAAGGTTATTACATTGCCCAAAGGCAACAGCATCCGGAAATGGATTTGCATTTCTTTCTTTTTTTATTTGTCACCAATCAAAAACAAATAAATAATACAGATAAAAGGTGGTAGAAAGAGGGGGAGGTTATATTGTGTGTTATATGTGGTACTATACTCATGGGTAAAAACTACACATCTCTCTCTCTCTGGTGATTGTTATAGGTGACAGCTGATACTTCTCATACTGTAAACCTTTGTTCCAGTATGGAGTTTTACCTTCCACCCTCTTAGTGATAGAGCACACGCACACACACACACACACACACACACACACACACACACACACACACACACACACACACACACACACACACACACACACACACACACACACACACACACACACACACACACACACACACACACACACACACACACACACACACACACACACACACACACACACACTTTCTGTTTTCCAAATCTCAGGTGTCCCTTCGTCAGATGCTAAAACTCTGTCCTGTAAGTTTTACTTCAGGGAGACAACGGAGCCTCATGTGTGCTGCTGACATGCATGGACATGGACATACTGTCAATGCATGAGTCTGCAGCAAAGTTATTAGAGTTAACTAAAATAAAATAAAACATTTTAATTATCTGACATAAAAATATAGCTTTACAAAAAAAAGGGAAAACAAAGAAAACAGAAACTGCATTATGTGTTTACTAAACTAATAAAATAAACTACTAAACTAACAGTCTTTAGTCACTTTTAACTATGATTTGTTTGGTTATGATTTGGTTTTGTTGAAAATGTTACAACAAGTAATAGGCATACACCTAATAAAAACTAAACTAAAGTTAATCCTTTTCAAAAACTTGCTTAAAAATATAATTAAGTCTAAACTAAATCAAAATAAAAACTAATGACAAATACAAAACTACCTTGTCTGCACATGTTTGTCAGTCAGTCTAGATCAGGGGTTCTCAACGTTTTTGGCCGGGGACCCCCGGAAATGCTTTGGCAATGTCTCGGGACCCTCGCCCCGCCCCCTCCCGACCCCCAATATAAATTGACTGCTACAATAACCTTAACCCCTTTTGGTGTTTTAAGCATTGTTATAATTTAGCTATTGAAAAATAGCAGATCTACAAGCTCATAGCGCGCCACCGAGTGGCGCGCTATGAGCTTGTAGGTCTGCTATTTTTGAAAAATCGTGGAAAAAAAATTAAAAAACAAAATCTTTTTTTTTTGGAAAATAATTTGGGGACCCCCTAAAATAATTTGGCGACCCCCCGAGGGGTCGCGACCCACGGGTTGAGAACCCCTGGTCTAGATTATAATGATGAATGTACTGTACCATGGGTCAGAGTGTAGTGGCACAGCTCAGAGAGCTGCGAGTGCTGGTCCTGCCCTGCAGAGGGAGGAAGATCTGGGCTTGGATGCAGTACTCTGTGTTGGGCAGTAGGTCGTAGAGAGACAGATGTTTGCGACAACACTCTATCTCATGCACGTCCTGGAGAAGAACACGACGGGGGCAAAAAGGAGTGGAGAGGAGGGGGAAGTTGTGGTGAGAGATATAGAAAACCAGTGGTGGAAAGTAACTAAGTACTTTTACTTAAGTACTGTACTTAAGTACAATTTTGAGGTATTTGTACTTTACTTGAGTATTTCCTATTTCCAATACTTTTACTTCTACTCCACTACATCTCGGAGCCAAGATTTGTACTTTTACTCCACTACAATTGTTTGAAAACTTTAGTTACTAGTTACTTTGGAGATTTTAATTTTGATTAGAAAACATCCATTAACCACTTCAACCCTATTATCTTTCGGCCATTTGAAAATAGCCGATCTACAAGCTCACAATGCGTCGCAACGCGACGCATTGTGAGCTTGTAGATCGGCTATTTTCAATAGATTTTGTACACATTTTGAACTTGTGAAATGGCACATTCTGCCCAATGAGTACTTTTACTTTTAGTACTTAAAGTACATTTTGATGCTGATACTTTTGTACTTTTACTCAAGTACATTTTCAATTCCGTACTTTTACTTGTAACGAAGTAGTTCTAAATTGCAGTATTGGTACTTTTACTTAAGTAAAACAATTGAGTACTTTTTCCACCACTGTAGAAAACACAGCAGGGATAAGTAACAATCGTGGGAACGAGGACAGAGAAAAACAACGACACGAAACATTTACATATCAAGCCAAGGACCCCCAGCTGAAAATAATTTGTGCCAGGGACCTCCGTACAAGATTTGTTCAAAATGATCAAATCATCTTCAAGATATTTTGAAAATAGCAGATACAAGCTCACAGCGTTTCCAAGACGCCATGTGAGCTTGTAGATCGGCTATTTTCAAATAGTTGATGTATAAAAGGTTAAACTTATTTAGCTGGGGACCACCTGGAACCCCCTCAATGGTTGTGTGTGTGTGTATGTGTGTGTGTGTGTGTGTGTGTGTGTGTGTGTGTGTGTGTGTGTGTGTGTGCCTGCGTGCATGCATAGCATCAGCACCTCGTCTCCATTGGCTTGTATGACGTAGATCTTAAAGCACAGTCTCTTGTGCATCTTGTTGTGAGCGAGAGCGCGGGGGGGCTTCACACGGACCACAATGCCTTGCGCTGTCACATTTAGCCTCAGTTTGGGCGGGCTGATTTTGGCTGTCAAATATAAACAAATAGAACTTCACAAAACCATTCCACAGCATTTTTTCACATGACACAGTAGTACACATAAACCCACCCAAATCCCTCCCTTGACCGCGGTCAAGATCATGGATTCCACAATGCTACGCCAGACTTCCCGGTCCTTCATTGCCACCCCCAGTTCCTGCCTACTGAAGCATGTGTCCCTAGCGATGACATCAGGGAACGACAGCTTTCTACCTCTGGTCCGCCCTGAGGCAGGTATAACCTCATTGTCAGCTCTGTAGCAGTGGCCGGCAAACTGCGCTCTTCTGGATTGGACCAGTGAAGAAACACGGGGAAGGTTGCTGTATATCCCCACATACAGACCCACATACACAAAGGGCAACACAGATAACAATCAGAAATAAAATAAAGTACAAAAAAAGAACAAGAATAGATCTACTGTATAATTTAGATATAAGCAGCTTCAAGAAATACTAGATCTAGACTGAGATAACTGTAGATACAAACCTAGTACATCTCTGATACGGTGAGCATATAATGTTTCCATATAATCTACCTATTAGTTTGGAGGGCAAATTTGAATGAACTATATGTCAAAGGGGAAGGCAACAGTCAGTGGTGCCCTATGGCAGTGTGTCAGATCAGACTAGTGAGTTATTGTTCAGTTTCTAACATGTCATCCTTGTGGGGCTCACTGGTATCTGACTAGATAACATGCATTATCCTGTCCAAGGAAACAATCAAACAGTGATGATGATGAGTCCCTTTCTTTATGTTAAAATTCAGTACTCAGAATCACTGACTTACCTAGTCAGTGATTCTCTGAATCTTTTCTGAATCAGGGCCCACTTGAGAATATTGAAATGATCGCAGGCCACCCATCTAACCACTTAACACGGCAGCCAAAGTGGTTCAGATGGGTGGACCGTGTCCATTTTCAGAGGCTGTTTATTTATCAATCGATTGTGTTAAAGGAGCATTCAGTGATTTGGGTGATTTGGAAAACCACCCAGTCCGCCGCGGTGACAAAATGTGCACATGCACGCTCTACAGTGGGGGGAAGTGCAACAGGCCAACAGCATGTGCACATGATTGGAGGAAGGCCCCTCTCATCCTGATTGGATGAAGGCTTTGCCACCCGCCACCAAAACTGAAACTAGGGTTTTTTGACCCCAGGGGCTCATTGGGGACAGGGAGGAACTCCTTATATGGTCAGCACACTCTATAGTAGGGAGGATTATAAAAAAAAACAAAAAAAAAACAGTGGTATTTGAATGAAGTGAAATCACTGAATATACCTTTAAGCTGCTATTTTGCGACATCACAATGAAAACCCATTTTCAAGGTCTTAACGAAACAATACCATGTCATTCTTTTTTGTATTAACCCTTTCAGAACGGGAACCCCTTTTGGTGTTTTAATCATTATGTTATACTTTAGCTATTGAAAAATAGCATAACTACAAGCTCATAGCGTGGCACCAAGTGCCGCGCTACGAGCTTGTAGGTCTGCTATTTTTGAAAAATCCTGAAAATGAGAACCACTGACATAGAAACATGGGTTTTTTCAGAAAACTGTCAGAATTTAGAAGGCATTTGTAGAATCGTCCTCAGGTCTAAATGCTATCATTAGAATCGTAGTGTTCTAAATACTTGGGGGCCCACTTGCAATACCCTTGAAACTGGCCCATAGCACTTACCCTACCCCCTTAGACAGCACTTTTTTAGACTTAGATAGCATTTGAAATAGACTTATAGCATGTCATGTAGACAGCACAATAACAGTACAGCATAGTATAATATATATGTTTAGCTTATATGTATAGTGTCATTATATATAGATATGTTCTAGTTACGTTCTTAGCTTACGCATGTTTCTTGATAAATGCTGTTTATATATGTGATGTATTCCCATGCTTTTTGTTCTTGCTTAATGTAAGTCGCTCTGGATTAAGAGCGTCTGCTAAATGCCTAAATTGTAAATTGTAAATTGTAAAATAAAACTCACTCTCCCAGCGAGGGCTGAACCTGGGGGAGAGCGCCCACGCTGATTTGCTCGCAGGCAGTGAGGAGGAAGCATGGACCCTGGCGTAGTACCACTCTCTAGGGTCAGAGGTCACAGTGCTCAGGTCACACTGGGTGGCGTTGATCCGCTGGCAGTCTGCCACGTCAAGCCACTGTGGCTCACCATAGCTGGAGAGGACAGGTGGAAAAGACGGCGTTACAATATGGCTCACCATAGCTGGAGAGGACAGGTGGAAAAGACTGCGTTACAATACAGACACTTGTCGGGTGGACAACCTTGTTATGTCCCAAACCGTTACTTATCCAGGGAATGAAAAAAGAAAGGATGTGATATATCTTTCTTTTTTGAGAAGATATTGCACGTGTTTTGAAAGAAGGAGAATACCAGCACTCACGGATTAAGGCACTTTATTTATAGTTTAATTCTGGTAAGGTATGCTGCAATAGGCTGCACAACAACGAACGCGTTTCGGCCAACGGCCTTCGTCAGCGTTGTATCCTACACGTCGATACAACGCTGACGAAGGCCGTTGGCCAAAACGCATTCGTTGTTGTGCAGCCTATTGCAGCATACCTTACCAGAATTAAACTATAAATAAAGTGCCTTAAAGGACTAATCCTTGAGTGCTGGTATTCTCCTTCTTCAAGTGACTTCCTGACCGTGCACCCGGTAAAATGTTCAAAGAGTGGGAGACAAGTTGGAGTCGTGCGTGCTTCCTTCATTTTGAAAGACATCAATCCAGTATCTAAATATTTAAATAATTTTAATTTCTTCTTCTATTCAGAGTGCAAAGTCAATGTAATTTGGGGTCTTGATAAGATTCTTATTCTTTGTCCACATTAACCACAATCTTAACCCATTTAGGACTGAGGCCGATTTCCCCAAAAGGGGTTCCCGTCCTGAATGGTTATGTAACGATTTCTGCCTCAAATTAAAGTAATTCTGTATGTTTTGCAGGGTAAGGTAACATGGCTACATTTCACTCACTAGAGAGTGAGTGACTTCTTTTTTTTTTTAATACTGTTTTTATTAGGCATTTTGTATATGACATAACTTCAGAATATCATTGACAGATAATAAAATTAAGTAATATAAAACGAAAAAAATAATAGTGACAGGTAGTGTAAATGTTCCAAATACAATACAAAATCTAAATGAAGAGTGTTGACTTTGTGCTAGTTAATGTTGTCGACTCAGCTCGAGTGTAATGTGTGTTGCATGTGTACGGGTGAGTGACTGTATGTGTTGAATGCGTACTGGTGACTGTACAGTACAGTACAGTACAGCAGGGGTTCTCAACGTTTTTGGCCGGGGACCCCCGGAAATGCTTTGGCAATGTCTCGGGACCCCCGCCCCGCCCCCTCCCGACCCCCAATATAAATTGACTGCTACAATAACCTTAAACCATTTTGGGCGGGAACCCCTTTTGGTGTTTTAAGCATTGTTATAATTTAGCTATTGAAAAATAGCAGATCTACGAGCTTGTAGGTCTTTTTTTTGAAAATAATTTGGGGACCCCCCAAAATAATTTGGCGACCCCCCGAGGGGTCGAGACCCACGGGTTGAGAACCCCTGCAGTACTGTATGTGTTGTAGCAAGTGTTTCACTCACATCTTCCACTGCACATTGTAGTTCAGTGTGGTGGCATCGGAGGGCGAGTTCCAGTGAAGAACATTCCTATAGTCCACAGACTCAAACTTCACCTCAGTCGGCGGAGTCAGAAACACTGGAACTGAAGAAATAATACAGTAGATTAATATAGACAGGTTTTTCATCCCTGACTGTGCCAGCTCTCCTCAGGAGAACTTTACTAGACCATTTGCAAAAGGTTTGTAATACCTCACTATTCCAACGTTATATTTGAATAAAACAAAATAACTAAAACTAAATTTTAACGTGTTGCGAGTTTCACACAAATATCTCATATTACAATAAAAAAAAAACTAATACTATAATAATCAAACTAAGCTTTTTCAAAAAATAAAAAAATAAAACAAAAATATCAAACCCACTTCAAAAACATATTAAACTGAACTAAAATTGTAAGCGAAAAAGATCACACCTGTGTGAAGTGAGGGGCGCTCTTATCATCATTCATTCATTGTCAATTTGTGTAGGACAAAAATAGCCGATTTGCTCATCTACATGGCATAAATTCTCCATTCATTGTCAATGGGAATTTAATGTTTGTGTAAGACGAAAATCTAATCTACACTATAGCTGAATATAGGAGGGACTAGCGCCCCTCAAAAATATAAAATGAATTAAATAATGTAAATTTAAATAATTTAAATAATGTAATTTAAAAAACCCACACAGGCTATAGAGATTCAGACAGGCCATGACAGGGATCAATCTGCATGATAATGAAGTGTGGTCTACTGGGAGGACGTAGCGCCTAATATTCTTTCCATCCTATTCAACATTCCCCACCGACAGATACTGCCCCAGCCTATGGGAGTAGGTGCCACGGTGGATTCGAACTCTGCAGTCGTAACAACATACAAAAAATACATAAAATATTACCTTGCGCTGTGAGACAGATAGAGAGGATCTCCAACAGTAGAACCAGAAACAGCAGATCAGGCATGTTGGCGATTTTGTCAGTTTTTGGAGTGCGTCAGACAGTCAGACCTCGGGGACAGTGCACTGTACTGAGTTACTTACCTTTACCTTTGCCTTTATGTACACAGTGTACATACAGGTGGTGTCATCACTCAGTTCCTCTTCTCATTTCCATTCATGGCTGGTAAAAGCCATGATGCATGGACATATACGGTATCTGGAACATCAATGAGACTTTTGATATCAATAAGTCATTGCTGTGACATAGCCTGGTTTAACCACACCCGCTTGAAATCGCATTATTTTCAACCTGTCATTTTGATTTTGCATGCCCATATAATATTGTCAACATTGAATTACACATATTTGCTGACATCATTCCACTTTTCTGGATACCAAGAAAGTTATTAAAGTGGAATGCCTTTGTAGGCTATATCTTTTTCCTTCCTTTCCATTTACAAATGGGAGAAATTGCTAATCAAATCATATTTGATTTTGAGTGGAAATGAAACATTTAGAAAATAAAATACACATGCTATTTTCTGTTCAAAAAGAGAAAGCCATTGCTTTCCAATATATATTTTTTATACATTTCTTTCTTTCACAAAAATTAAATATCAAGTTTTCAGTGTATGCAATGTACAGTACATACAGTTGGAGTTTCATTTTTATTGGCATCAACTTATTATTCTGAGCAGTGACCTCCACTGGTCATAATAAATTATAGTAAACTGCACTTAACAGATTGCATGGGCATGGCAACAGTTTACTGGAAGCTACATAAACTATGGGCTATGGACAGCAACTTATTTGTTTGCAATTTGTATGCCTGTATACATGTGTGCGTGCGGGAGAGGAGAGGGGGCTGGCTGGTTCCGATAGAAAGGGGTGTAAAATAAACCCTGACCTTTAATGTACTTCATTTCTTTAACTTCCATGTTCCCACCACATCCGTCTCATCTGTACAGTATGTACAGTACATCTAGTAGCAGTCTGGATAGTCTTGTGTTCTCAGCAGTGAGCAGTGACCAAGTGTGTATTGTTTTTAGAACAATGCCTATAAATATTTACACCTCACCGTTCACCAACCCAACCCAACCCAACTTTGTGCTCTTGCAGCCCTCCACCACTAGCCTGGGATCCAGCCTGATTCACTACGTTCCGTGGATCAACCGTGGGTCCGACCGACTCCACATGCACCGGGCACTGCACTCCCTGGGGGGGGGGGGGGGGGGGGGGGGTGGAACACGTGTGTTGAATTTGAAGTCGGTGGGGCGAACGGTTCTCGAGTTACGTGGAATACAGCCGTAAACACGTACGTACAGACAGACAGACAGACATGCATATAGACCGATATAGATGCGGCACAAATGTGCCAATCAGTTAAACCGAAAGGTCGGGTTAGCTAGCCATTCAGGGACGTATACTGGCTTACCAGCACAAACGCAATGTGACGCTCTGCAAATCCATGAAGCAGATGGTTTGGGTTGGCCAATCAGGGAAGCTGATGCATACAATTTGCGAACACACTCGAGGCAAAGTTTACGGCAAAGTTTATGATTACTCTAGCATAATAAATAAAGTGTTACAATAGTCTGGTTGCCAACCACACTAACTAGAAATGCACTCTATCGAGCTGCCAACTTCCCCTAAGGTACGTACCAAACGTACCTTAGTTACATCATCAAGTATGGTGGAACTCAGGACTCAAACAAAAGGCACAGATACAGTATAAACAGGCGCCACATCGATACCCCCATAGGTGTCAACAGGATGCATGAGCTAAAAGTCACTCAGGTCTACTGAATGTAAATACACATACACATTATTGTAGAATTATGCATAGAATTTGGTTCCAAGGTCCCTTATTGGCCGGTAGACAACACAGACATACGCAGCCGATTACAGTACTTGCGCACTCTGGTTGCGGTCAAGAAGGTCAAGGTCAAGAACAGGTCAAAAGGATTTAGAACAGCAGTTGTAATAGATATTAGTTAGTAGCAGTACTTGCGCCCTCTGCTTGCACACAAGTAGGCCATGTATGGCCTACTTGTGTGCAAGGCGCAAGTTGGCACGTCGACAAAGTGCATTTCTAGTTTGGCTCTGCGGACACCTCTGGGTAATATGATCATCATTTTCCGACCGTGGTCGAGATCATGGATTTCACAATGCCACGCCAGACTTTCCGGTCCTTCATTACAGTTCAGTTCCTGCTTACTGATGCATGTGTCCCTAGCGATGACATCAGGGAACAACAGTTTTCTACCTCTGGTCTGCTTTGAGGCAGGACTCCAGATAAGGGGAGATATAACCTCATTGTCAGCTCTGTAGCAGTGGCCGGCAAACTGTGTTCTTCTGGATCGGACTAGTGAAGAAACACGGGGAAGGTTGCCGTATATTAGATTAGTCGATGGCTCTTCCAAGACAGATTTTACGCTCTCATTAGAAGGCGGGTGTAAGTGCCATCCAACCGTTTCTCTAGTTTCTTTGAAAGTGTCCATGTCTCGGAGCCATAGAGTAGAATCGGCTCAACGGTCGTCCTAAATATTTTTACGTTTTAACATCTTACTAAGCTGGGGTGACCAGATCTTATACATGTCATTGCAGGCTGACCAGGCCATACCCTTCCTAGTTTGAAAGTCCTTTTGGGAAGAAGATGTATATGAACCTAAATACTTGTAGTCATCAACCTGTTTCAGAGGAGTTGTTAAGTGTTAAGTAATATGATACACACACTCCCAAGTTTGAGACCGAACTGTCAGAGACAAATCTTGTGTGTTTGACACACGGGAGACTCAGAGATCAAATAACAGCGGTTCCCAAACCTTGTTGGCCATGCACCCCGTTACCTCCTGACCTAACCGAAGCACCCACCCACCCACATGGAAATATGGCTTATATATGCAGCATAGGCTATATTTTGCATATACTTGCCATATATTGGCATAATATGTTAATATATTTAAAATAAAACCATAGCACCACCATTAGCCTTTTCATGTACTGTACCCCCTAGAACAGGGGTGCCCACACTTTTTGACTTGAGAGCTACTTTCAAAATGACCAGCTTGGCAAGATCTACCCACCAAATCAATTATTATACCATTGCTGAAAATAGTTTAAATATGTACCTGAGGGGGCTTCGGAATAGTAGAGTTGCTGTTACATTCTGTACAGTATAAGACAAATGCACTTGGAATGGGAAAGAGGGGGAGAAATGTTTTATTTTTATCGTTTTTTTCTTCAATATATTTAAATGAAATACTCTTTAGGGGCATGTCATGTGATCTAGCTGCACAGCCTTTGTGATCTACTGGTAGATTGCGATCTACCTTTTGGGCACCCCTGCCCTAGAAGGTTCTCGCGCACCACAAGGGGTGCACGCAACACAGTTTGGGAACCAGCCGCCATTCACTTCCATTATCTATACTATAGATAATGGAAGTGATTAGTGAATGGCGGCTGGATCGGTCCAAATATGGCATCAGACTGGTCAAATGAGTCAGAGAGCCACGCATTATCAGACCCTGTCATTCATCATTCATATATGAACCTGAATATGGCTTATATATGCTGCATAGGCTATATTTTGCATATACTTGCCATATATTGGCATAATATGTTAATATTTAAAATAAAACCATAGCACCACCATTAGCCTTTTCATGTACTGCACCCCTTAGAAGGTTCTCGCGCACCACAAGGGGTGCACGCAACACAGTTTGGGAACCATACTATAGATAATGGAAGAGAATTGGCGGCTGGATCGGTCTGAAAGCTTGTCCAAATATGGCATCAGACTGGTCAAATGAGTCAGAGAGCCACGCATTATCAGACCCTGTCATTCATCTTTTTTTGGTTGTTTATTATAAGCGAAAGCTTTCCCACTCTCATGTCACACAGAAGAGGAAGGAACTCTAAAGGGGAAACAAACATCCATGTGTGCTTATACACACAAACACACTAGAGGAACTACTGGGATAGATTCAAATGTCATGGAACACACCAACCCACGCACACAGGCCCTGCCCTTGCCTTCCAGATTACTGATCTGTATTAAATGTTTGTCAGTCCGATTACTCATCATCATCGAACAGGAACACGTGCTTCTATTCTTTAATACTGTAGATAAGATTTCATTGAAGAAAAGCTGACTGGAACATGCACACACAGACGCACACCTCAAAACAAATTCTACAGTAGTTTTGAAGTAAAACATTTGCAGAACTTTAATGCGTTGGATAGAGATACCAGTAATACAGAAATGGCCCATATCCAAATACAATGTACAGTAAATGAAAAGCTGTAGAGTTTTATGTATCATCAACAAAGGCACTTTACTGGTAATTCTCAATGACCTTATGATACATCCAACCAACATGAGATGTTGACCATTGAAAATAAAAAAATACAAACAAAATATAAAAGATGTCTACAGTTTATTTCTCTCTTCACATTCATTTGGTCAAATAATACAGTGGTTATCAAATGTTTTAGTTTAGCCCGAGTTTGGTATGCATTAAGCCATTCTGGGCGGGAACCCCTTTTGGTGTTAGCATTATGTTATGCTTTAGCTATTGAAAAATAGCAGACCTACAAGCTCGTAGCGCGCCACCGAGTGGCGCGCTACGAGCTTGTAGGTCTGCTATTTTTCCAAGTCACAACAGAGGCACTGCCGTTGAGAATAAATATCCACAGTGAAGGTAACCACAGAAATTAACTACAGCCAGCCACCATCTCCACATGGACAGTTTCATGAATGTATCCATTATTAACAACTATTAAATGAAATGGCTCAAATGTGCAGTGGTGGAAAGTAACTAAGTATATTTACTTAAGTACAATTCTGAGGTATTTGTACTTTTGAGTATTTCCAATACTTTTACTACACTACATTTATTTGACTTCAGTGTTACTTTTATTATTATTACAAAACATACATTAACCACTTCAGCCCTATATACTTTTAGTACATTTTAACGCCAATACTTTAGTACTTTTACTTAAGTACATTTTGAATTCCGGACTAACAAGAGTATTTCTGTATTTCAGTATTGATACTTTTATTAAGTAAAACCTTTGAGTACTTTTTCCACCACTGCAAATGTGTTAGGCCTCACTCAGACCTTTACTGCATTGCTGTATGCTTGTTGGATGAATGTTGTGTAGTGTCATGGCCGCCCCAATGCATTTCCAATGGAAGTCACATGGTTTGTAGTCCACATTTTGGACTACAAGCTGTTGTATGGCTTTCGGCTGTGTTTCGACTGCGCCCCTCCCCCTCATACAACACAAATGTTGTCAAACCATGTGACTCCCATTGGAAATGCATTGGGGCGGCCATGACACTACACAACATTCATCCAACAAGCATACAGGAATGCAGTAAAGGTCTGAGTGAGGCCTTAGCTGAATACAGGCTATAAAGACATGGCACAATACATAGCGTAGCAGTTAGATTGTGTAAAAGGAGGTTATATGACCACGTGTAGCATGAATAAGACCATGAGTACACTTCCCTTCTATTCTCGGCTAAGGTATCCTTTCTTCAAGACGGGTTTGGCAATGGAGCCCATATCTGGGTCAGAAAAATAGATTCTACAGCAGTAACAAATCTAAATATAGCTGCAAGCAGCGATAAAGCGGGACCAAGATGATAGAAGAAGAACAATGCGCAATAAGAACAACACGCACAAATGAGACTGACGAGCCGAGTTGTCGGTACCGGGATTTGAACTCGCAACCTTGTGGACCGAAGGCGGGAGCTCTACTGACTGAGCTATGCAGACACAGTCAGTTGACTCATTCTAAACAGTAACATCATTCAGTATAAACTTTAGTGTGTGTGTGTGTGTGTGCGTGCGCGCGCAATTTTCATTGGCTCATAAAAACTTCATTTTTTCACTTAAACGAAATGTGCTACGATTTTTTGTCCGTATAGGTCCAATGTTCACGTGTAGAAGTTTTCGTGCATTTTGATCAAAGATCCTGGGATGAGATACATTTTAACTGTTTTTCATATAATTCAAAATTGCAGGTGATTTAAAGGTCAGAGGTCAACAGTCAGCATATGCAAGTTGTTCGGCATGAGGAGACGCATATGGGTATCGAATTAAATTGCAGACGGTGAAACGGTTCATGAGATATGGACGTTCAAAGTTTGTATTTTCAATTGAGTGCTATAGCGCCACCCTTTGTTCAATGGTCATGGGCTTCGCATAGTGATCGTTTGGCATGGCCCTCTACCAGAATCCCGCGTTTCGCGAAAACCGACTGCACGGTTCAGCCAGAGCTGCTATTTTTGTTGTTGTCTATTTCTTTTTAGGTGTATAAGAAATAGATTAATATAGCTGCAAGCAGCGATAAAGCGGGACCAAGATAGAAGAAGAACAATGCGCAATAAGAACAACATGAGACACAAATGAGACCGACGAGCTGAGTTGTCAGTACCGGGATTTGAACTCACAACCTTGTGGACCGAAGGCGGGAGCTCTACTGACTGAGCTACACAGAGACAATCAGAGACTATATTGTAAACAGTAAAACCATTTAGTGATTTGGTAACAAGAAGGTGTGTCCTCATTTTAGGCATGTCTTGTGTGTGTGTGTGTGTGTGTGTACGTGCGTGCGTGCCGGCCTGCCGGCCTGCCTGCCTGCCTGCCTGCCTGCCTGCCTGCCTGCTTGCCTGCCTGCCTGCCCCTGCCTGCCTGCCTGCCTGCCTGCCTGCCTGCCTGCCTGCCTGCCCCTGCCTGCCTGCGTGCGTGCGTGCGTGCGTGCGTGCGTGGCTGCGTGCGTGGCTGCATGCGTGTGTGTGTTAGGCAGACAATCGTTCATAACCATGGATTTGGATTGAAGATCATCTCTTTAGTTTTTGTGGTGTTTAACATAAGGTGGCTATTATCACACCAGTCTTTAAAGTTATTGATCTCACAGGGCGTTCGACAATATGCACAAATGAGACTCACAGGCTGAGTTGTTGGTACCTGGATTTGAACCAACAACCTTGCGGTCCAAGGGCAAGAGCTCGACTGACTGAGCTACACGGAGACAATCAGTTACTCCATTGTTAACAGGAAAATCATTCAGTGTTAGTTCAGCATAAGTACTCAGACTTTTAGAAATTAGCAGATCTACATGCTCATAACATGTCCCGGTACGGTACGGTACGGTACAGTACGGTACAGTATGGTACAGTATGGTACAGTACAGTACAGTACAGTACGGTGCAGTACAGTACAGTACGGTGCAGTACAGTACAGTACAGTACAGTACAGTACAGTACAGTACCATATGGTACAATACGGTACAGCACAGTATGGTACAGTACAGTACGGTATTACACATTGCACTTATTACACTATTACACTACTATTACACTATTACACTATTACACTAAATACACTTATTACACTATTAAAAAATTTGACTCAATACACTATTTCAATATTACACAATTACACTATTACACTTATTACACTATGAGACTTATTACACTATTTCAGTTACTAGTATCTCTATTATTGTGATGCCATGTCCTAGTGCCTGATGGGTCAAATGTAATCTACTTCAATATTTATATAGTTGAGTCATCACAAATCTTGCAGCACACAATGGATACACTGAGTTGTCTTTACCGGGATTTGAACACACAACCTTTTGGTCCAACGGCGAGAGCTCAACTGACTGAGCTACACGGAGACAATCAGTTACTCCATTGTTAAAAGGGAAATCATTCAGTGTTAGTTCAGCATAAGTACTCAAACTTTTAGAAATTAGCAGATCTACATGCTCATAACATGTCCCGGTACAGTACGGTACGGTACAGTACGGTACAGTATGGTACAGTATGGTACAGTGCAGTGCAGTACAGTACAGTACAGTACAGTACAGTACAGTACAGTATGGTGCCGTACAGTACGGTGCAGTACGGTACGTTACAGTACAGTACAGTACAGTACAGTACAGCACAGTATAGTACAGTACAGTACCATATGGTACAGTACGGTACAGCACAGTATGGTACAGTACAGTACGTTATTACACATTGCACTTATTACACTATTACACTACTATTACACTATTACACTATTACACTATTACACTAAATACACTTATTACACTATTACAAAATTAGACTTATTACACTATTTCACTACTATTACACTAATTACACGATTTCAGTTACTAGTATCTCTATTATTGTGATGCCATGTCCTAGTGCCTGATGGGTCAAATGTAATCTACTTCAATATTTCTATAGTTGAGTCATCACAAATCTTGCAGCACACAATGCATACACTGAGTTGTCTTTACCCGGATTTGAACACACAACCTTGCGGTCCAACGGCGAGAGCTCTACCAACTGAGCTATGCAGACACAGTCAGTTGACTCATTCTAAACAGTAACATCATGCAGTATTCATATAGGTATTGGGTGCAGAAGAAGTTTCACAAAACAGCAATTTTCATTGGTTCATAAAAACTTAATTTTTTCACTTAGAAAAAAATGTGCTACGATTATTTGTCCGTATAGGTCCAACGTTCACGTGTAGAAGTTTTCGTGCATTTTGAGCAAAGATTCTGGGAGGAGTTACATTTTAACTGTTTTTCATATAATTCAAAATGGCGGGTGATCTAAAGGTCAGAGGTCAAAAGTCAGAACACGAAAGTCGTTCGGCATGAGGAGACACATATGTGTACCAAAGTGTTATTGCCAACAGTCAAACGGTTCATGAGATATGCACGTTCAAAGTTTGCAAGTTTGCAAGTTTTGCATCAATTGAGTGCTATAGCGCCACCATTAGGCCAATCGTGATGGGCTTCGCATAGTTAAGTGACATAAGCATATGTGTGTATTAGAGGCAGAAGAAAAAAATTCACAAAACAGCAATTTTCATTGCTTCATAAAAACTGAATCTTTTCACTTAGAAAAAATGTGTTACGATTATTTGTCCGTATAGGTCCAAAGTTCACGTGTAGAAGTTTTCGTGCATTTTGAGCAAAGATTCTGGGAGGAGTTACATTTGAACTGTTTTTCATATAATTCAAAATGGCGGGTGATCTAAAGGTCAGAGGTCAAAAGTCAGAACACAAGAGTTGTTCGGCATGAGGTGACACATATGTGTATCAAAGTGTCATAGCTAACGGTCAAACGGTTCATGAGATATGCACGTTCAAAGTTTGCAAGTTTTGCACATTTTGCATCAATTGAGTGCTATAGCGCCACCATTTGGCCAATCGTCATGGGCTTCGCATAGTCACCGTTTGGCATGGTCCTCTATCATGTTGACAAGTTTTGCGCAAACCGACTGCACGGTTCAGTCAGAACAGCTATTTTTGGCGGAAGGAGAATAAAATAAAGTACTGATCATATAATTCAAAATGGCGGGTGATCTAAAGGTCAGAAGTCAAAAGTCAGAACACGAAAGTTGTTCAGCACGAGGAGACGCATATGGGTATCAAAGTGTCATTGCCAACGGTCAAACGGTTCATGAGCTATGCACGTTCAAAGTTAGCATTTTCAATTGAGCGCTATAGCGCCACCATTTGGCCAATCGTCTTGGGCGTCGCATATTCACCGTTTGGCATGGCCCTCTACCAGATTACCGCGTTTCGCGAAAACCGACTGCACCATTCAGTCAGAACAGCTATTTTTGGCGGAAGAAGAAGGAGAAGAAGAAGGAGAAGGAGAAGAAGAAAAATAAACACAAAAACAAAGAGTGACCAAAGTCACTGCGTGACTTCTTGGTCCCTAAATATAGCTGCAAGCAGCGATAAAGCGGGACCAAGATAGAAGAAGAACAATGCGCAATGAGAACAACATGCACAAATGAGACTGACGAGCTGAGTTGTCGGTACCGGGATTTGAACTCGCAACCTTGTGGACCGAAGGCGGGAGCTCTACTGACTGAGCTACACGGAGACAATCAGTTACTCCATTGTTAACAGGAAAATCATTCAGTGTTAGTTCAGCATAAGTACTCAGACTTTTAGAAATTAGCAGATCTACATGCTCATAACATGTCCCGGTACGGTACGGTACGGTACAGTACGGTACAGTATGGTACAGTATGGTACAGTACAGTACAGTACAGTACAGTATGGTGCAGTACAGTACAGTACGGTGCAGTACAGTACAGTACAGTACAGTACAGTACAGTACAGTACAGTACCATATGGTACAATACGGTACAGCACAGTATGGTACAGTACAGTACGGTATTACACATTGCACTTATTACACTATTACACTACTATTACACTATTACACTATTACACTATTACACTACTATTACACTTATTACACTATTACACTACTATTACACTATTACACTAACACACTTATTACACTATTACAAAATTAGACTTATTACACTATTTCAGTTACTAGTATCTCTATTATTGTGATGCCATGTCCGAGTGCCTGATGGGTCAAATGTAATCTACTTAAATATTTATATAGTTGAGTCATCACAAATCTTGCAGCACACAATGGATACACTGAGTTGTCTTTACCGGGATTTGAACACACAACCTTGTGGTCCAACGGCGAGAGCTCTACCAACTGAGCTATGCAGACACAGTCAGTTGACTCATTCTAAACAGTAACATCATTCAGTATAAACTTTAGTGTGTGTGTGTGTGTGTGTGCGTGCGCGCGCAATTTTCATTGGCTCATAAAAACTTCATTTTTTCACTTAGAAAAAATGTGCTACGATTATTTGTCCGTATATGTCCAAAGTTCACGTGTAGAAGTTTTCGTGCATTTTGAGCAAAGATTCTGGGAGGAGTTACATTTGAACTGTTTTTCATATAATTCAAAATGGCGGGTGATCTAAAGGTCAGAGGTCAAAAGTCAGAACAGGAAAGTTGTTGGGCATGAGGAGACACATATGTGTATCAAAGTGTCATTGCCAACGGTCAAACGGTTCATGAGATATGCACGTTCAAAGTTTGCAAGTTTGCAAGTTTTGCATCAATTGAGTGCTATAGCGCCACCATTTGGCCAATCGTGATGGGCTTCGCATAGTTAAGTGACATAAGCATATGTGTGTATTAGAGGCAGAAAAAAAAAATTCACAAAACAGCAATTTTCATTGCTTCATAAAAACTTAATCTTTTCACTTAGAAAAAATGTGTTACGATTATTTGTCCGTATAGGTCCAAAGTTCACGTGTAGAAGTTTTCGTGCATTTTGAGCAAAGATTCTGGGAGGAGTTACATTTGAACTGTTTTTCATATAATTCAAAATGGCGGGTGATCTAAAGGTCAGAGGTCAAAAGTCAGAACACAAGAGTTGTTCGGCATGAGGTGACACATATGTGTATCAAAGTGTCATAGCTAACGGTCAAACGGTTCATGAGATATGCACGTTCAAAGTTTGCAAGTTTTGCACGTTTTGCATCAATTGAGTGCTATAGCGCCACCATTTGGCCAATCGTCATGGGCTTCGCATAGTCACCGTTTGGCATGGTCCTCTATCATGTTGACAAGTTTTGCGCAAACCGACTGCACGGTTCAGTCAGAACAGCTATTTTTGGCAGAAGGAGAATAAAATAAAGTACTGATCATATAATTCAAAATGGCGGGTGATCTAAAGGTCAGAGGTCAAAAGTCAGAACACGAAAGTTGTTCAGCACGAGGAGACGCATATGGGTATCAAAGTGTCATTGCCAACGGTCAAACGGTTCATGAGCTATGCACGTTCAAAGTTAGCATTTTAAATTGAGCACTATAGCGCCACCATTTGGCCAATGGTCTTGGGCGTCGCATATTCACCGTTTGGCATGGCCCTCTACCAGATTACCGCGTTTCGCGAAAACCGACTGCACCATTCAGTCAGAACAGCTATTTTTGGCGGAAGAAGAAGAAGAAGAAGGAGAAGGAGAAGAAGAAGAAAAATAAACACAAAAACAAATAGTGACCAAAGTCACTGCGTGACTTCTTGGTCCCTAATAACGTAAACAGATTTTCCAGATTTTTATGTAGTTCTTTTTGTTTCACCATCTTGTGAGTGTTGAATGTTTAATGGGCCACAATAGAAGCCATTGGCTTTTTTGTGTCACACAGTTTTAACACATGTCTCTTTAAAAAGACAGTCAATAAAATATTCAATCAATCTGCCCTATTAGAAAAGTTCAAATAGAAAAACAAACGATAACAAAAACAATATACATTCAGTGATGTTAAAAATGCTTCTTGCACAACAAACATGTATCTGGTCTGATAAACAACTTCCTTTCCCTTTAAGAGTAGGTTAACCCTTGAACTACCATTGACGGAATTGACGGATTGGATTAATAAATCCAAACCTTCCGTTGACGGAATTGACGGGCTGGTTTAATTCCCTATAATCGGGAGCTTAAAGGTGTAATGAAACGGAAATGGTGGACATTTTATTATGACGTTTCAAACGGTTTCAAGTTGAAACACCGGTCTGAAGTTTCTGAACCAATCAGAGCGTCGCATCCCTTCAGGCGATGGGACGGTAGCTAGGGAGTGTTGCTATGCTATACGCAGCAGCGTGGTGTGTGTTTGTTTACAAATGAAATAGACGGCCAACTGTACCAGTTTACTGTTATGTGGCTTATTTCTACCCTATAATGTTTTCAGATACATATTTTAGCGTGATGATTAAGTTGAAACTGAGTAATACACTGTCTGGATGTTATCTGGAATGGGAATAAAAACGGAGGATTTCTGTAATCAATAGCAGCTGTGCTGCACGGATGCGCACATATGGAGAGGATACGGGTGAGCTTCATTTTTATTGGCTTTTATCGATGTTGGCCTCGACACGTCATCACGCAGCACGTTTTCGTTTTCAGGAAGTAATAAAAAATATATTTTTATGGACTTTTGATATAAAAACACACAAAAATGAGAATTTTCCCATTTCTTTGGCATCCATTGTTAGGTATGCTCATATGATGACCACGGAGATGGTCTAAAAGTGTGAAAAACGTATTTCACTACACCTTTAATATAACAAAATGTAGCATCTTTTGGCTAATTTGGCTAACGGCCGATGTAATCTTCCTAAAACCGGCCGAAATCGGTGCTCAGATCAATTTCATTTAGTTACAATAAAAAAGTAGATTGCCTCTTTTCCTTTCATCTCTGAACTTAAACAACATCACAGTCTACAGGCAAAAACCAGTATTTAAAAAGCAAGAACAAGACAAACTACAAATGTTAAGTATTTTACAGTCCTGTCATAATTTTATGAAAATCTGCTCGAGTCTTTTAAAACAAGACTGTTGAAGACAGACTTTGTTCAGTGAAACCGAAACGACTTGGTCAGGTCGAGGTCAGGTAATACTGTTTCATTTTTGTAACACATCATCAGTGGTAGATACATGGTCATACTCATTACTGCAACAGGTTAGAAGTGCAAAACGTAGTCTCGCCGGAAGCACAGCCTTTAAACAAATACTGCATGGTTTGAGCTCAGTATAGTGGCGCCCTCTAAGTTTGCAGGTAACAGTAAATCAGAAACATGAATAAATGCTCCAAAACTGTACAACCTCATTTACACTCTGTTGTTATAGACTATAGCGATTAATTTTTCAATACACCGATTTACCTCCCTCGTTAATTTACATTTCTCTAATTGGAAAAATGTTAGGCAGCTGATTTAATATTTGGGATTGCAGTCCGACATCTGATTAAATGTAATTGCAGACTGATATAGATTTGATCACTATCAACGATGATTGATGATTGAGACCGCATTGAGTGTCAGCAGCTACAGATGGACGTTTAGTCAGACTTTATAAGCAAAGCCAATTCGTTCCTAAAAACGGACAAAACTCAACGAGTCAGGTGGGCCGAGTCATCAACCACCTCCTCTCCTGGGGAGAGTTCAACAGTCAGCCTGTCACGGGGCTCGTAAGCTGACCGGCTCTCGCAAGGAGCACGGCTCTCGCAAGGGGAACGGCTCTCGTAGCCATTAGGGCACCCGCTTCCCCCTTTGTCGTCAACCTCTTCTTCATCCAGGGTCCTGCCCGAGTTGTAACCCGCTTCTCCATCCAGGACCTTGCCTGAGTCATAACATGACTCCTGCCCCATTTCACTTTCTCCTTGCCCATTCTCGCAAGGGGAACGGCTCTCGCAAGGGGACCGGCTCTCGTAGCCATCAGGGCACCCGCTTCCCCCTTCGTTGTCAACCTCTTCTCCATCCAGGGCCCTGCCTGAGTTGTAACCCTGTTCTTCGTCCAGGACCTTACCCGAGTCGTAACATGACTCGTGCCCCATTTCACTTCCTTCTTGCCCATCCTCCAGCACGCTGGACACACCCTCGTCCTGTACCGGCGTAACAATGTGTACCTCTGTGGTGATGGAGACAACATCATGAACGTGCGACAGTAGAGGTACGGTAGAGGTAGTAGGGCTCTCCACCATCTGGCTCTCTACAGTCTCCTGCCTTGCAATCCTCCGTCCTGAAAAGTCCTGAAAAACACAGACGGAGGGAGGGAGGGAATGTGGGGTTTGAGAGTCAAAGTTAAAGACAAGAGTATAATGACCGCAGAGTAGTAGGGCTGTCACAATCATGACATTTTACAAACAAATAATTGCGATTAACTTGTATTTTTGGCATTGAACATTGGAACATAAAAGTATAAATTAACATTACATTTCTGTTTGGATTTTAGGCTTCATAGACAAAAATAGCACAGACAGATGACAAATAACTTACAAAACAACAACTTTACAAAGAAATTACTTTTAAAATAGTGGAAACTGGAAATAGATGATCTACAAGCTTGACAACATGGAAACGATTATGACCATTATGCAAAATAACTGTGATTCTCTCAAATATATACTCAGACGAGTATATCAATATTGACAGGCCTACTGAATAAGGGAAAGGGTCTCCTCCTAACATGCATTCATAAGAACAGGATGAACGAACGTACCATAGAATCCGGAAGTTTGGACGAACCAGAGGTCAGTTTACGGAACACCATCCAGCCAATAAGTGCAATACAGAGCAATGCCACTGGACAAAGGATGGCGGCAAGCATCTGATCTAGATGACAAGACAACATAGATATTATGTACATACATTATTTTTCCATCAAGAAAGATGAAAACACACTATTAGACCTTAACCCTAGAACACTAAACCCAAATTTTGTCACTAAATTACATAAAAAAGATTTCTTATCAAAAAATATTAAAGTACAACAATACATAACAATTTGAGATATTCTTTAATATTACAACATGAAAGTTTACAAGAAATAAAACGTATAACGCTATCTGTTAAAAAATATATATATATTCCTAAAAAAAAAAAAATTGAGTTCGGAAGGGTTAAAAAAACAAAACGATTGTCATCCCCATTTGATGACATTGTGGGGGCCATTTGCATGTGCAGTTGACGAGTCGACTTGGGGCCCCTTTGCATGTGTAGCAGCGTCCCTCATTCGTCTACGTCACAAACAACCTCTGTGTGCTCCATGAGTCGAGTCTATTGGTTCGAAACCCTTTTCACTCATTCATGTAATGGGCATTAGCTGTGGTCAACCCGCTTAACCCATTGCTTACTATGCCCATAGTAAGCAACCACTGATGTAGTCCAGAAACAATGGGAACGAGGTCTGTCCTGCTGACCTCACATGTAATTGCATCAGTTATTGCACCATCATGTGGTGCTAATAGTCAGTTGCACTCATCCAAGACACACATGGATGAGCTGTAAGGTTTAACCGAAAATGTTCATCTTACTTGTCGTGTCCGCAGGGGGTCCCGTGTGGGCGCAGTACTCCTGTGTAGCCTCGACGGCAATGCCATCCCACTTCCCGTTGATCTCCACACAGTGGCTCTCTGGGCTTCCGTACACTTCCACTATGCCTGTGCACACTTCGCCATCACACTCTCTCTCTGGTGCCTGATCATTCTTCTGCAACAGACAGTACATGCTACAGTTTAAATTAACTGAAATTGTGAAACAAACAACTGCCTTTGTACATGTAGTGTATGTATAATGCAGATTTTACATGTATAAGTGATTACAATTACTACTAATGTACCACCAACGCGAATATCACTGCCACACTTGTTCCTTGTTTGGAGCACAGAGCTCCATTTTAAGGAGCTCTGTGAAATCAACGCCTGCATGGACGATCTTTATGTCCCCAAGAAATGTTTTACCTTGTATTGAGAATAGTATGGGTTTTACCCAGATGCCAATGGTAAAACATTAAAACAATGGATTTCAATGTCACCTCTCTTCAAATGGCGATGATTCACTTTTAAAGTTAGTGTGACATATCACAGTTCCATTTAACTTATCTTTAACCCATTTAGGCCTAATGTAAAAAAAAAAAAAAGTTCGCTCTGAAAGAATATATATTCAAAGATTTGTGCCGCATTTTTACGATTTTTCAAAAATAGCAGACCTACAAGCTCGTAGCGCGCCACTCGGTGGCTCGCTATGAGCTTGTAGATCTGCTATTTTTCAATAGCAGAAACACCAAAAGGGGTTCCCGCCCAAAATGGGTTAATATCACAATACAAATTCATTCATTATGTTAACTATGTTAACTATGGCAACCAGAACTATTAGAGAGCGGAGATGAAGGACACGGCAAACTAACATCTGCAACCTCATTGCTCATGCTGCGAGTGTACCTATGGTGCACATTACACAGAGATATCAACTTAATGGCCTTAATATCGCAATAGGAAAACACCAATCACAGATTTCCCCTTCCATCAGCCCCACGCACCATGCATGAGCTTCAGCTTTCTTTTTTTCTCCATGGGGAAAACGGGAAAGCCTGGGTTTGGGCTTCAGCTAAAGGCAGCCAGTGCCATGTACCTTACAATAATAACTTGTGTTAAGCCTTCTTTAACGTGAGTCACTTAGAAAAACTTCCCAAACTATTTAACTCCAGCACGGGCGAGATAAGCACGACTGCGTAGGTCTGTTAGTTGCACGTACGCACGCACGACTGCGTCCGTCTGTTAGTTGCGCGCACACTAAAGTGCATCCAATCGGACGCGCTACAAGATAAGAATCACATCAACAGTTTTTCACCCGAATGAACCAAGACGACTAAGCGCTGATCAGGAGAAGCCAAGCTGCAGCTGTGTAAACTTTAAAGCTTGATTTGTGCTTCGCCGTATGACAGTGTTGTTATACATCGAAAATAGCAGACATACAAGCTGTCGTGAGCTTGTAGACTTTATATGTTCAATGCACGACACCATCAACAGGCTGATCTATCAGGTATCTACTGCACACAGCAGCAGGCTGTCGATTTTCCCCAATCGGCCACAGTGGCCGGCGATCTTTATAATGTGAATAACGATAGCATGTAGTTGTGTTTTCCATCATCACACCAACTCTTCATCATTGGCACGTGTGTATTGTTAAGCAACTTCTCCTCTCTTCTATTTTGAGGGCAAAAATAATAATCAATTAATGAAAAATTAATCAAATTAATTAATTAATTAATCACAGATTTGCAACCCTGGCCTCCTTCTAGACAATGCTTTTTGCTGCAGGAAACACTGGGCTCTGGCTGGAATCTGACAGGATATGTTGCAACCATTAGTCCTCTCATCTGCTGTATATATTATCTTCTATTTTCATTTATGAGAGCAATGTACCAATTCAAATGTCTTGTATGTTACCTGGCCAACACACAGATTCTGATTCTCCCTTACAGATTTGCCACATTTATTTAGATTTTGTTGCACTCTCCAAATTTCCAGAATACAAGCATACAATAGGCCTATCTCACAGCCCGCTTTCCACGCCCACTTCCGGTAAATAGTGGTGTCTTTAACATTAGCATTTACACGTTTTTTTCTCTGGAGAATCTAAGTACATTTTCTAATGTAAAAATGTGACAGACCAATATTATTATGAAGCAAACAAGACGGTAAATCAGCTCGAACAGATAGAACAAACCTTACCTTGAGAAAACAAAAGTTGTAGACTTCTTAAATTACCTCTGTTAACATGTAGCGTCTATGGAGTGACGTCACGCTATCACCACTAACCCCCGAAAGGGGGGCGTATTAAGGGGGGCGGGGAAATTCTGTGAGATAGGCTTATTGCCATCAAACAGTATATGTATCCAGCTAGATTTGATTTCAAGAGCCAGCCACACTTTCGCTTGGTGCACGCACGCACGCACACACACACGCACGCACGCACGCACGCGCAGTATATCATAGCAAAATCTGGAACATGTTGATTTGGATGTATTAATGTGCAGTCTGACCTGGCCCTTGGTTTGGACGGTGTATCTGAATAGGTTCTGTGAATCCTGGTGTTTTTTCTTCCTCCTCTTCTTCACTGGGTCCTCCTCCTTGTCGTAGACTTTTGATGGGTGGGAGAAGCTGAAGTTTATCTCACCATCTTTTGGGACGGTGACATTGACAGCCGGGAGATCCAATTTGCCTTGGGGTAAACAAAATTTAAATTATTAGCATACGAGTATCGCAAGCCATACCGTTGCCTCCCACAATTATCTAATGCTTCAGTCACACAGTCTGGAGCACAGATGCTCTGAAATTGATTCGAGGATATCATCTGAAAATATGTTGTTCCGGGACCTTCCAGAAGTAAAGATTTGAGTTAATCCATTGAGACCTGGAACGCATCCATGTCACGTTAGCGTTTAACCACATTAACCATTAACCAATTTTGGGCGGGAACCCCTTTTGGTGTTTTAAACATTATGTTATAATTTAGCTATTGAAAAATAGCAGATCTACAAGCTCATAGCGCGCCACCGAGTGGCGCGCTATGAACTTGTAGGTCTGCTATTTTTGAAAAATCGTTAAAATGTGCCTCAAATCTTTTCGAAAATTGTCATGATTTAGAAAACCTTTTTTTTTAAAATTTCGACGTCAGGCCTGAATGGGTTAAAGGCCTGGGCCGTGGCTCAGCGGTCCAGGCACCTTGGCTGGTAACCCAGTCTGGCAGTGTGCCGCGGGTTCGACTCCCGATCCCGACGGCCTTTACTGCATGTCATCCCCCCATCTCTCTTCCCATTTCCTGTCAGCCTACTGTCTGTCCCTCCATAAAAAATATAAAATTAAGGGCGAAAGCCACAAAAAAGTGTTAAAAATGTTCGTTCTGAAAGAATATATTCTAAGGTTTGCGCTACTTTTTAGCAGATCTACAAGCTCATAGCGCGGCACTCGGTTCAATAGCTAAAACTTTAAACACCAAAAGGGGTTCCCGCCCAAAATGGGTTAACATGCAGTTTTGACACTCAAATCACAAACTCTGGAGCTCTGTGTGTTTAGCACACAATGTTTGGGGATGATAGGAAATACAACTCTGGCACAATAAGAAGCCTATAACTCACAGATAATCCCATCTATCGCTCCATCGAAGTAGCTGAAGGCCAGTCCATCTTCAGGCACGGAGTCGGACTCTGTCTCTCCAACCACGGCCGTCACACTCACAAGGAACTCCTCACTTGAACAGTGCAGTGACGTGTGACAGAGGAGTGATAGGTCACAAGAGAGGTGTGGTGGCTTCACCCACAATGGCGCCGGAAAGCTGCAGAGAGGATAAACGTGATGAGAAACCAATGACCAATGATGTGTAAGTACACACACACACACACACACACACACACACACACACACACACACACACACACACACACACACACACACACACACACACACACACACACACACACACACACACACACACACACACACACACACACACACACACACACACACACACACACACACACACACACACACACACACACACACACACACACACACACACACACACACACACCTTATTGAGTACCTGGTATCAATAAGCGTTGGGCTTATCAAGCCCGTTATCGAGCATAGCAGCCCATGACATCATGTTTAAACAATCAAGACAAGAGGCGATCAACAAATAAATGTAATCATCCATGCTCGCACAAACATGTCGGTCTAAAAGTGTATCGATACCTGCCAACCAGCGCTGTCCGGGGAAACAAAATTACGCTTTTAAAATGATGGTACACACATTAACCAGTTTCTTTTATATTATTTTATTAGTAAAATGGTAAATTGCCTTCCATCTGTTAAACAAGTTCTGTATTTGAACTTAAGGCCCTAGTTAAAAAAAATACTGGTTCTGTTCAGAATTTATTGTCTCCCGTCTTTCCACAAAATAATAGAAAATGCTCGATAGTGGGCTCGATAAGAACCCGGCTCGATAAGCTGAACGTTATCAATAAAAATTAACGAGCTCCATCCCTATATATACACATGTATATTAACCCATTCTGGGCGGGAACCCCTTTTGGTGTTTTAAACATTGTTATAATTTAGCTATTGAAAAATAGCAGATCTACAAGCTCATCTACAAGCTATGTAGATTGTAGGTCTTGTAGGTCTTGTAGTCATCCAGGAGCATCAGGCTGAACCAGGTGCTCCATTAATGTTGGAAGCTAACATGGGAGGCCGAACTCTGTCGCTGCACTATTGACTCCTACAAGTTGGTTAACCGATGACATGCCTCCACCATTGACGGTGCTCTGGAGCCAGTGCCAACAGAATGTATACGAAAGAGGCCGCGAAGACGACGCCGTGATTTCCCCCCGTGAACTGGAAGAAGTAATCGGCCAGCGTGCCACAGCCGGTCACCTAATCTAGCGATAGAAACACTAATATGCTAACCGGGAGGTCACAATATTGTTTTATTGAGCTCCTAACATCGTGCCTTGCCCCATATCACCTCAATCTGAGCCTCTAAAGCCACTAAAGATCTCGTGTGCACAGTGTTTTTGGATTTCGATGACGTCACACCATCGAAGCAAGTGTTGCCCACACACACACACACACACACACAGTCACACACTATACTTACCCTTCTTTCTGGTTTATAGTTATGCGGAATTTGGCCTGTTGGGACTCTAGGGAGGGCTGGCTGTAGTTCCAATAGAGAATATTCCGGAAGTTGTGGCACTGCAATGTCACATTGGTTGGGGGAGGCACTGTGGACGGAGACGGTATTTAAGCCTTTACTTTTCAGTCACCAAAAGGAAACAATTTTTGCTACCCCAAAAATGTTAAGCATCCTGTGGGCCTTCCACACAGCATTTGAATAGCACCAGTCGCCTAGCACCGGCTACAACAGCAATGTGATGGTGATATAGAAGTGGCTATTTTACACAGAAATCAGAGTAATAAAGATCCCATGTGATGGTAATAATTATGGCAGGGTTCCCCAATAGGCGGCCCGCGGGCCATTTGCGGCCCGCAGAGCGCCCCCTTGCGGCCCGCGAAAAAAAAAAAAATGGGATTAAATGGGGGTCCGTAGCCTATGCATGTCAAACTGGGCATCGTTTTCAAATGGGGTCTTGCCCTGAAAATGAATTTTCAGAGCAAGACCTCGACCTCACGCGTGCGGACTCGGCCCCCAGCCTGGTACCCTAGTCAAAATATGGCCCTTGAGGAAAATTAATTGGGGAACCCTGAATTATGGTATGGTATGACAGCAACTCCCAAAAATACACTGCAACAGCTGTTTAAATCAGTCTTGTTTAATGTGAGGTGCAGGGACCATGGGTCCTCGGGGGTTCCCAGCTAAATGATTGCTAGTTAATCTTCACCATCATTACATATAGAAGTATATATACAATAGCTAGAGAATAGATAACTATCTAAGTACACTATAGGCTATTTTGATATTTTATTTATTTTTTCACTGCTCTCTTTCTCTAGAACTATTACTGTACAGACCATAATTAAAGAATTCTAAAATCAATAATGTCTAACAATAACACTGTTTTTAACAAGATTCATTTTTTAAAGGGATAGTTCAGATTTGAGTTGTAACTAGTTACTTAGTAGTAACTTAAGCTGCATGAAATACTTGCCATTAATATAGTGGTTGCTTAATTTATTTTTACTGCATGGCCCCAGTGCCCCCCACAAAATGACCGGAACTACTTAATATTGACCAAAACCAGAGCAGAACTCCTACCACGGGACTTGGGCAATCAATTAATACAGTTGCAACCACTATATTAATGGAAAGTATTTCATACAGCTTAAGTTGAAAAAATCTGAACTATCCCTTTAATGGAATCTATTTTTATGATCATGGATCACAAGCCCTTTCTTTTGTGCTTGAACACAGAGTAGATATATACACAATGATATAATACAGCGTCACAGCCACCTCATAATTGTATGTCACTTTAGCACCTGTGTGGACCCCTCATTCAAAGGATTTAGCTCATAAACTGTATTTGTAGTAATCCTGTGACACCAGAAATGCCCACTAGAGGTCAGGCATGCACTGCTAGGGAATTACACAGCTGCTAAATTGCATAATTCCTTCCTGAAACACAATTCCCACAATTTCTACAACTTTTTGGTACGGTCTGAGAAAACCCTACATTTCCCCAGACCCCTGCCGCAAGTGTAAAAAAATATATAGTAGATATTAACCGTCTTTTCTATAATGGCCACCTTTTTGGCCATGCACCCCCTGTTACCTTCTGACCTAGCTGATGCACCCCCCCCCACATGGAAATATAAATTGCATACGCTATATAGGGACATACATTTCCTATTTATCCACATATATGAACCTAAATATGGCTTATATATGCACCATAGGCTATATTCTGCATATACTTGCCATATATTGGCATATGTTAATATATTTAAAATGTGTTCACTGTCCATAAAACAATAAAGCAGGAAATGCCAATATGCTTCAGCCACGGTGAACTGCAAGGTGTAACTGCTCTAATGTGTGAGAAGAAAAAGAGGAAGAGCTAAGTAAAATGCTTTAACCACTTAGACCCTGTCTATACTCTCTAAACGTGCCAGAGTTGGCAGTATACTTGGTAACGACAAGCTCACAATCTGACTTGAATGTTCCTCCCAGAATACGGATTGCTAGGTCTAAATATAAAATCACATTGCTTTGGTGATTAAAATACCATAATGGGAGCATGATCCAGTGTGTTTTCTTTTCATATTCTCTAGTCTGGATGAAAAATTGAGACCGTCTCAACAGAATAAAGGGAAGTGGCCAGTATTGCACAATTCTCTCTAGTATATATAACATGTTTTGGCCTCACACACGGTCCTCATTGAGGCAAAGGAAGGAACTAGATGACCCCAGAAAGTCAAACAGTACTGGAAGAGAGATAAATTGCAACACATTTCCTGCCACCCTCGCACAAGAAGTATGGCCAGCCACTACTTTGTGTGCGCCAAGTTCCTGAGCGAAGACCTTTACAGAAGTAGCTGTGATTCGGACTTTACCCAGTCAGAAAACAAGTAACTTGACTACAGTCCACTTTCCTGTACACCAGTGGTTCAAGGGACCCATAGGGTTCCTTGAGGGAGTTCCAAATAGACCCTTGCAAGTCTGTAACTGTGAGAGTGTACAAATGGAACCAAACTGACCTTTTTGATTCCATGTGTACACTCTCAAGAGTTATGGGATTCCTTGAAATTTTAAAGTTTGAGAACAACTGCTGTATTCAATAACATCAACACACACAGGCAGGAGCCTGGGATAGAACCACAAAGCAAGCACGAGAGAGAGAGAGAGAGAGAGAGAGAGAGAGAGAGAGAGAGAGAAATAGAAAGAAATAGGTGTGAAGAATCAGCTGCAGTGTGTAGAGGTGATAACCACATCAGTAAAGATGGTTGGTTACACAGCTGCCACCAAAAGCCCAACACCCCAACACACAACCACACGCAGAAGCCACGTTGTCTCTTATCTGTGTGTACATGATAACATGTTAGCTTACACTACAGGAGTGGAGATGGGCTGCTGTGATGGCTTTTGCACCTTTTTTCTTTTTTTTACATAGAGCTCAGCCATGTCATAGTTCAAGAAACATTACATTAACTAAATTTGCTCATTCGCAGCATTGGCAATGTGATTGTGTATAGTGAATTTGATAAGAGATGTAAAAGTTGATCCAGAAAAACTGCTCTCAATTGCATCCACTTGACTTGTGCGCTTCGTTTGGCAGGTCTGACGGCTCATTCGAATTCTGGTGCGGATCAAACAAACGCATTCTAGATCGCCAAAAAAACGGGGGTCTCGCTTCACTTCCAAGCGCACCAGAGGGCGTATCACCACAGGTGTGAATGCAATCTCATCAAATAACGGATGAACTAAAGAATGTGCCATTGTGGGATGAAGAAGTTGGTATTTGGCACACAAGGAGAAAGGAGAAGGCATAATTAGGCAGCGTAAAGATATCCCGTGGACAGACGTGGACGTCAGGTCCGAAGTCCTGACGTCACTCGCTCGTCCCCTCGATTCCCCTGGTTCACGGAAGTAATTCCTCTATGGAGAATAACGTGAGCTCATCTTAAAATCGTTTCATATAAGCGTTGTGGTCCAAAGATAAACAAGCTGTCTCTGCGTTATTGTCAGGGAGGTGTCTCTGTATCGTTTGCGACAGTCAGTCACTCATATATGATACAGTCTGTTTCTAGCGAAAATGTAACTAATATCAGTAGCAGTAACAATAGCATTTTCTCTTAGTCAGTTGATTCTTCATATCCATACGAGTGAAGCGGCCTGGACGATTTGTTTATTTTTCAAACACAGTTATTATATGAGGCAATCTAAAATCCCCCTATGGGGATTACAATGCAAATAAAAAGTACATGAACCCGTGGATTTGCGCCCTCTACAGATATTGACGATCACATTTATCAAATGCTGAAAGTTACACACAAAAACACTGCAGTGTACAGGATATTTAGCGAGAGAATGGATTGATTTTAAAAAATCACACCCGTGTGAAGTGAGTGGTGCAACTCCGTGTGGGGGTCCCCGGAAGTTCCAGACCCACAGGACCACGCCCAGGGGGGCGGGCCGATTCCGGCGAGCCGCCCCACGCCCGAAACGGTTGAGAAATGACAGAGTTACCGTGGGGGTCCCTCTACTGTACCCTTTACTGTACTGTACTGTACTGTACTGGCACACCCGAAATCATCATCCTATATTACAATTGAAAACATGTCCCCAAAAGCACGCACAGGAACAAAAGGCACCAGCTACTACGTCACTGACACGCTGCAACATGCTGCAACACACACTGCAACAACACACTAACACGACACAGCCTTACCCTCCGCGTCGATCCACGGCTATCTCCTCATGTCGCGCCGCACGCCCACAATCAACAACACCCGCGTAAAAACTGTCATTGCACTGCCACTACAGCCGCCTCCCGTCCACACTCACAAACAACATCTATATCAATAATAAACACAAACACGCCACAAGCACCGACACCCCCGCCTAATTTGTTGCCAGGTCTATGAAAACTAGCCCAGAAAAAATGCCATTCAACACGCTACTTACAACTCGCTTACAATTCGCGGACCTGGCAACACTGCATCCTGTTTTCCCATTGGCTACGGTTGCTACAACACGCATTTGCACTGCATCTTGGGAGCAACACAGCTTAATGCAGGGGTCACCGATTGCTGTGCTACATCCCCCTCATGTTATCACCACCCCGTTCGGCTACACCACACACACTAACCTACACCATTCTCCACATGCAACACAGGGCCCTTATTGGCTAGCCCCCTCACATGGCGATCCCCACGCAACAAAACACAGCCAGCCACACACACACACACCCACACACACACACAACGCCCACGTTCGGAAATATCGCACTGAGCGCACTGTGCAAACCTGGCGTGGTACAAGCGGGACAAACCGACGCGCATATATGGACACTACACGCACACGCGCGCGCTGCAACAACACACAGCTACGTACAGTGTGTGTGTGTGTGTCTGTGTGCGTGCGTGCGTGCGCGGGGGGGAATTTGGATCGCCTCGCGATGCAGCGAAAATGCCACTACACTACACAGGGCTCGACAGTGCGACTAGGTACTCGCATTTGCGCCTTACAACATCACCGTGCGAGTTGTACCATTCACTTTGTACCACCGGTGCGACTACACAATCCGAACTTTAAAGCTACAACTTGCGCAGTTTACATCCACAAGAATGTGTCACTCTCTCGGTTCTGCACCGCTGCTGGAGAAGTATAGCACTGTCGCAGGCAGCGCAACTAATCCCCCCCCCCCCCCCCCACCCCAGAGACGGAGGAGAGAGAAGAGAGCGAGAGAGACAGAGAGCACACACGTGAGTCCTGCACATTATATTGACCCAATATTAATTTGTACAACCTAGCAAAGCATAAGATATGATGGTTTGGAGAATAGGCTGGTCTCTCTTTTTACAAGACATAAGCCATTGCATACAGGTTCTCAACCTTTTCAATTTCAAGGACCCCCATAACTCTGAGAGTAAAACCAAATGGACCCATAAGAGTCCCATTTGATTCCATTTGTACAGTATCACAGTTAAACGTTATAAAAGAGTCCATTTGGTTCCATTTGTACACTCTCACAGTTACAGACCTGTAGGGTCCACTTGGTTCCATTTCTACACTCTCAGAGTTACAGACCTATAATGGGTCCATTTGGAACCCCCTCAAGGAACCATGAGGGTCCCTGGATCACACCTTTGACAGCCACTGCTTTAAATCTATACATAACTAATATAGAGCATATTTGATCCATTTATTGTTATGGATAAGAACAACAACACTACACGCGCGCGCGCGCACGCGCTGCAACACAAAACAGCTGCATAAAACGCCTGTCACTGTGGAATTCTGTATCTGTGGACTTCTGTATCGCAACGCGGGGCAACGCAACTCTGGGATGAGCGGGCCGAAGGCCCGCGAAATTCTAGTATATATACAGTTAATATGTGCGTGTGTGTTTGTGTTAGGTTGCGCACAGGTGGAAATACCCACCCAGCCAGCCAGCCACCCAGCCACACACATAGCTCCGTAAGAAGGGAGTGGTTGCACCACTCAAAAATGTTACATAGTGCAGCTTTCAGTTTGACTGTCAGTACACCTGGCTGCAGCACTTAGAAAGTTAGAGCTATGAAAATTCTGCAGTCAACTAACATTTAGTATCTCCTCGTATAGCCCTTAAAAGCAGGAAGTGAAACCACATACTGGTCAGTACAAGAAATTCTCACATGTTCAGACCCGCAAACTATTGGCAAGATGCCTTCATTGTTTAGGCCAAAGTGAGTGGAAAAACCACTGACACTGCTCAGTACATTTGAGCCTGGCCAGGTGCCTTCTTTGACAATGTTGGGACATATCTCCCATGTAATGGTGATTCTGTATATCATTCTTAGATGAATATAGCCTGGTTTCCAGCCCATAGACCCCTGATAATCAGGCTAAGATGTATATCCATTTCAGTTCATAAAGAGGCAGCAACAACATCATGGCACCCATACAGCCTAATATAGTAAGTACAGACAAGTTGAGACAACTCCATCAATGGTTATGCCCTGCATTACATTGCACCTGCAAGCTGAATGGAATCATGTGATTGGTTGAATAAAACTAAAATCCACTAAAATTTGAGGGTTCTCTCATGATATAACATATCTACTGTCTAACAACGTCTCCAAACTCTAAAGTGAGTGACACCCACCCACAACACCAGAGCGAGCAAATAAAGTACCCCCCAAATGTATCACAAACAAAAATAAATAAATAATGTATTCTACGATCTGCCATCATAATGTGGAATCATCCATCACTGGCTTCTTTCAAAACTGGCCTGAAAAAGCTTTGTTGAGGAAACTACAAGGAGATCCCCTTGAGATGAGGGGTCATAGTACACTCACTGCAGCCGAGCCTCCCTTCTTTCCTATTATTTGTTAATGACATGTTATGAATTAATATTCTATGTTCTGTTGACGAATTGAATACATAAGACCACAATGGAAAGGCCAAATGTCATTGACCAAGTTCCTTGACCAAATGTCAATACTACTAGAAAGACCTCCATATCATCGTTTGTGCATGTTTCTTTTCTTTAAGATGACAAATCTGGATGGGCAATAGCATAATAACCACAAATGGAAACCTAACAAACAGCCCGAAATGTATCTCCATACAAATTAATGTACACTGTTCCAGCCTGGCGCATCTGCATAACACTAGTACACTACTAATTCATCCTATTACCACCACCTCCAGAACACAGACATTCATAGTACTGTAGTGCACATTCATGTTTATCACAAACATAGGTTATATATAGCCTAGTAATAAGTCTGTGACTTTGCTAAACTGACTGTAGCATGAATCTTCATGCTTACCACAAACATAAGGTGATCATAGGTCCTCTTTTGCCCGGGCAAACATGTTAAATATAGCCTAGTAGGCCTGACTTTGTCAAACTCTCCACCACAACACAGTTAGTGTGAATACTCCTACACACAAGACAAAGCGTGCCACAACTTCACTTCACACACCAGACTCCTCTCTGACACACTGAACTGAAACTGTGGTCAGTTTACCACAATTCCAAGTACCATAACAACAGACTTGACAGGTAAGACTTTCCTTTTTATTTTTAAGTGGTGCAACCACTTCCTTAAGTGACTATGTGTGGCTGGGTGGCTGGCTGGGTGCGTCTGAGCACGAAAACAGCATGGTTGTTTTCGCAACCTAACACACACACAAACACACACACATATTAACTGTATATATGATGTGATGTGATTTTGGGTGTGCCAGTACAGGACAGTAGAGGGTACAGTAGAGGGACCCCCACACGGTAACTCTGTCATTTCTCAACCGTTTCAGACGCGGGGCGGCTCGCCGGAATCGGTCCGGCACCCTGGATGCGTTCCTGTGGGTCTGGAACTCCCCCCCCGCCAAATGCCAACTGTTTTAAAGTATTGTACAGTAACAACTAAAGTCTCTGTAATGTTTATGTTGTACGATTACTACAAAACAATCTAAAATAAAGGGATTTAAGATCATTAAAGCTGGGCTGTTGCCTGGGTCCAATGCATTTCAGCCTACTTCCGGTCCAGGACTCCTTATTTGTTGTCCCCAGTCTCAATAGAGGACTGGCCCCATGAAGTGAACAGAGTTTTCGTAACTCACACTGGACGCGTTTTGACATTTGGCCTTTCCATTGTGGTCCTATGTATTCAATTTGTCAACAGAACATGGAATATCATAACATGTCATTAACAAATAATACAAATGGCTATATTTACAGAGGAGAAAAGGGAGGCTCTGCTGCAGTGAGTGTACTATATGACCCCTCATCTCAAGGAATTCTCTATCTCCTGTCTATCTCATGTCTATCCCCTTGTAGTTTCCTCAACAAAGCTGATTCATGTCCTTTAATGGACGGGTCACACGAGACACTGCTGGTGACTCAGCATGCACTTCATGGCTAGTTCAATCAAGAAAGCAGATGGATCACTAGCTCTGGTCCATAGCCTTACTGCTCTTGCTGCCGCCTGCCGAGCTATGCTATGGCTCAGGTCTAAGCGACCTTGCCCCATGGCTTCTGGTGGTCTGAAAATCCCTGGCTCAAACTTCAAAGTAACTCTTATCTTGTACAAATGCAAAATCTAAGGTGCTTTACCCTGCTGCCCCACTTGTCCGATTTGTCTGCGGAAAGAAATTACAACCCGTAGGTTGTATTTATTTTCAAGTGTTTTCAAGTGTTTTGATCCACTCTGTCTCGGAATCTGGCATCCATCTTGGATCTCTCCTCGTCTCCCCTAATGAGTGCAACTGGCTGCGCAACCCTGACCGATAGGGCACTGTTGCGCATTTACAATCGATCCAAGAGATCCAAGATGGATGCCAGATTCCGAGACAGAGTGGATTAAAACACTTTGTTATTGAAAACTACGGACCTACGGGTTGTAATTGCTTTCCGCAGACAAACCGGACAAGTGGGGCAGCAGGGTAAGCACCTTAGATTTTGCATTTGTACAAGTTAAGAGTTACTTTGAGGCAGGGATTTTCAGACCACCACAAGCCATGGGGCAAGGTCGCTTAGACTCAGTGATGTCAGAATCGATAAATACATCTACGACTACGAGTCTACTCTAAATCTTAGGCTAACCATAACCTACATGTGTAGCCTAAGATAATTTACTGTCGTGGAAAAAATCTAAATCGACTACGAAAATCTACTGTTCGTGACATGCGGCAAGGGTGTACAATGTACATGTGTACAAGCTTGCAAATCGGCAACTTCCCACGTTGCATAAATAAATGTGACGAGTCATAATGATAACAACTAACAAGAGAGGCCAGACAGTTGGGTACTTACCGCTGCTGGCGACCGATAGTGTTGAAAACAACACTAGGGCAGTTGTTATCATCAGCGTGTGCTGCATTTTAATAGCCACACTCCGACTGTATCTTAAACAAATATAGGCTATATTACACCACCGTTGCTTATTCATATATCTAAATACATCACAGCGACATGTATATTTGTCTCGTCATGCTGTCGTGTGGTTGTCAACTTATCCCAGATCCCACAGTCCACTTCCAAAGAAAAGGCAGTGGTCACTGGTTTCCTGAAAATGGAGAAAACGCCTGAACGACGTCACCGCACATTGGGCAAGGAGTCGAAGGATCCTCCCACACGCGTGCGCGCGCGCACACACATGCAATGCAATACAGGATCCAAATCCAATCCACACACGTGACACGAATCACAGTCAAGTCAATCATCAATTCTACATTTGTTGTTATTTTTCATGTCATGAATATGAATTAAATACCCAGGACCTGGGTGAAATGAAACAGAACGCAAGGACTTTTTCGGTATCCCTTTGGACTAAGACAGTGTTTGACTGTACTAATATGTACCGTTTACATTTCTGCCAATAAAGTATTCCATCATTGGCTACTCAGTACTCACAACATAATACATAATAAGCGACTTTTGAATTGAAGGCATGAGTGGCCAGCAGCCCAGCCCAGCTGCCTGCAGGGAACATCTGTGAGAAATTGAACGAAGGAGGCTGTTGCTCCAAAATCCAAATAATCTGTGGGACCAACACCAGATCGAGACCAGCCCCCGAGGACCTGGGGGAGATAGACTTGGCAATCACAGATATTGATAAAAGACTGTCTGTCCTCCACTCCTCTAATACAATAACAAATAGAATAATCTTTAATTTAATTACACAAAGGGCAGGTTTAAGGATCTCAGGACAGATGTGATTTGATTATAGAGACAAAGGAGCACGTTTTTAATAGGATATATTTATGGGATCGCTGCGCATATCCTCTGTCTCCAACCGGTCCACCCAGTTATAGGATACTTATTACTTCCTCAGTCCTGACGTCAGCTGGTAAAAGTCCCAGACCCAGACTCCCAGTCCATCCCAGATTCCCAGCCGAGATCAGTTCTTCGACTGCGTCCTTTAGGTAAGTTGCGCATGAGAACATTTAACTTATAGCTGCTTAACTCTTACAGATAATATCAATGATAAATTGAAGCCTACACTACAGTATAGCTATTAAATGCCGATTACATACAAGCACTAAAGTTTGACAGATATTACCGTAGTTGTTGCGACCGTCTGTTAGCTCAATAACTGCATGTGTTTGTCTGTGTTAGGTAAAGAAAGGATTCAGGAGAGCTTTTAATGTTTTCCCGTCTAACTGCGTTATGCAATATGAGTCTGACCATTCTCACGGATAGTCCTGGCCCATTGACTGAGTGTAAAAATGTTGAATTATTGTCAAATGAAAACCGTGACTCATGGCATGGGCAATAATACATATTAATAAGTTATAGCCTACTGCTTGATTGAACATTGAACTGACTCAAATCGTTCAAGTATACCGTTAGAGGGAGCTTGAGATTTGAATCAGTGAATTTCAGTGTGCAAATCCTACTCACTATTGGTGTAATATAGCCTACAGCTTTGACTAATTGGCCTTATATAATAATAATAACTAGAAATGCACTCTCTTGAGGTGCCAACTTGTGCCTTGCACACAAGTAAGCCATGTATGACCTACTTGTACGCAACACCACTGGCATCACAACTTCCAAAAAAACCTGATAGCCTATATTATGATATAATGCTCTGAGTCCCCTATAGAGCTCTCTGTCTGGGTATGACTGCTGCTCTGAGTCCTAGAGCTCTCTGCTGTCTGTCTGGGTACGACTGCTGCTTTGAGTCCATATAGAGCTCTCTGTCTGGGTACGACTGCTGCTCTGAGTGCTCTTCTATTGAAACATTTTGATCGTGTCAAAGGTCATGTCTCACCTAGACACAGGATCTGACACAAATTCTGACCTGATGATCAAGATTCAATTTATCCCCTGAGCTAGCACACACATGGCTCTATTAGCTTAATTGTAAACATTTCAACACAGTCTACTGTACACCTCAAGCTGAAGAATTACAGGATTCATGTAACAAGTCACAGAAAAATAAATACCGTCTTTATCTTCAGCGGGGTGAAACAACTGTAACAGTCTTCTCTCAGGTAGCTATATCCCCAGAAAAGCTTCCGGGCACTGGCGGGCAGCTACAGCCCATTCAGAAGAATACAGCTGCTAACAATCAATCTATAAACGAAACCTCGTCTGTCTGTCTGTCTGTCTGTCTGTCTGTCTGTCCGTCCGTCCGTCCGTCCGTCCGTCCGTCCGTCCGTCCGTCCGTCCGTCCATGGGTCTGTGGACCCTGGGGGGGGGGGCATTGACTTATTCCTATTTGGCCAACACAGATTGGCTGAGCTTTGCTTTAGGTTTGTGCCACTGCACCTATAGAGCGTCGCAGTCCCGCCTCCTACCCTGGACCAGGAAATGAAACCCAATGCATTATTCTCATAGACATTTCTTAAAGTATTTATTTAAAGACGGTTACGCCGCGGACAAAGCCAACTCGAGTCGTGACAACTCATGACAACACAAACAATATTTTGGACCAAACAAATAATTAGAAAGAAGAAAAAAACGGCAGGTTGCAACACTTTTTTTGTTGTTTTTCTTCTTTGTAATTATTTGTTTGGTCCAAAATATTGTTTGTGTTGTCATGAGTTGTCACGACTCGAGTTGGCTTTGTCCGCGGCGTAACCGTCTTTAAATAAATACTTTAAGAAATGTCTATGAGAATAATGCATTGGGTTTCATTTCCTGGTCCAGGGTAGGAGGCGGGACTGCGACGCTCTATTGTGTGCAGTGTTATAGATTTAGGCCCAATCCCAATTGCCTCCCTCAAGCCCTGAGCCCTGAACCCTCATTGACTTTAGTGACGTCAGCTGTATAAGTGCTTGAGGGTGAGAGGCTGCAAGGGCTCCAAATTGTTGTGAAAGGAATGGGACAGCACTTTGAAGATGAGTCCGCCATTCATGACACTTTGCATCACTTTATAAAACCTGTCCGTATTCACAGCCAGTGCCTACATGCATGACATGTCTATCATGTCTATTTATGTCGTTTTATTATTAGTTTCATGAATACACTTTCCTGTGTGATAGGGGTTGTAATATTCATATATAATAATATTCATCATAAATTGCATTTCCATATTATTTTACTTTGCTCATTAGTCATTTCTCATCATGTTTCCCTTATTATTATTATTGTTATTAAATATATAGCCTATCCTTCCATTCCGTCTCCCTTTGAGAACACTGAGAAAGCGCTATTGTGTTTGTTGACATTCTAACCGCGGTACATAACTAATTTGCATACTTAAATGATTGACGTTCGGAGGATCCCCCTCATTCCCCTGGTAACGCTATGAACTGTGGGTAATTTCTTTGCCAAAGTCAGCTAAAGTCAGCATCGATGCTGACTTTGGCAAAGGGCACATAAAGGGGCGGGGCTGAGCCCTCACTGACTTACCGATTTCAAATGGGACATCCCTCAAGCCCTCGCAGACTTCACATGAACGCGCAGCTAAGTCAGTGAGGGCTCATTGAGTCAGCAAGGGAGTGGATTGGGATTGGGCCATAGAGTTCAAGATAGGGGAGACATCTAAATGGGCCAATGAAATAAACAGTAATATAGTGACATCACATTATCAGCCCCTCCCCTAACCCCTCCCCTTTATCATACAACTACAGCTGTGTTCAGGTGGATCACCACCCATCACCACCCACCAGGCAAACCAGGCATACTTAATGAACCGGTGGGCGTGTCCACTAAAAGCATGATTTTAACAAATACTGTACACTTTTTGGAAAAACTTCTTCCTCCTTATATTATAATAATACCTGATGATCATGTTTTAGGGTGGAAAAAAATCGTGGTACTCCATCTTTAAAGGTTTAGGTAGGGCCAAATTATATGATTTATTTGCTTTTACATTATGAACCCACACGAAGTCTTCAGTGGTCTGGTTCTGGGACCAATCTATTAACTGTTACATTATGAACCCACACGAAGTCTTCAGTGGTCTGGGTCTGGAACCAATCTATTAACTGTTCCCAGAGTTAATACAAAACATGGCGAGGCAGCATTTGGTTATTATGCAACACAAAGTTCCAGAGAGGATCTGAGGCTTGCACCAGCTACTACTTTTGAATCAAGACTAAAAATATATATGTCCTCCATTGCCTTCTGTGAATTCTTCACTGATTTCTGTCATGCATGCATTCTTTTCACTCAATGCATCAGCAGCAAATTGGGGACTGTGGACATTAAAATTGTGGATCCATTTGAACATTATAATGACATGCATACATATTTACAGGAATTCTCTAGTAATAATAAATGGGAGACTAATATCATAAATTTGATTCATTATAATTATAGTACACATCACAATCCAAGAGACTTTATTAATCTTTTGTATATTTACTGTGTAGTATTATAAAACAGGAACTAAAGCTGTAACTTTTTAAATAGTTGGAAATGATTGTTTGGTGAGGGCTGCAGAGAGCAGTTTGGCCTCAGCCATGAGGCCTGAGCTACACTAAGCCACGGGGTTAGAGAAAACACAAGCCCAGGGGTATTACATGACTCAATCATGTGGTATTGACAAAATAATACAGGCACAGCCACATTACAATGAAGGTCATTACCCCAGTGTACAAGCCAGGATTTCAAAATAGCTTTGAATGCATATTTTGCAACATTTATGTAATGTCCCCAGTTGCAGTGTCACAAGTGGTGTGCGTGCGTGCGTCTGCATTCACATGTGGTGTCGGTGTTTGTGCACCAGTAAAATTCAGTGACAATCATCAGTGCTGAACAATGCACATCTGCTCTGGGAGCAACATGCCCATGTGTGAAATTAGGGGACTAAGTGTGTGTCTGTGCATGTGCATGTGTGCGTGTTGCATTGTGTTGATTTAAACCAGCTGTCAGCGTGTCACTGTGCAGGCTCTATACAGTACTGTACGTCACCTCTCCTCACATCTCACTAATAACCTGCTGGAAAAGGAAGGACCCAGGAGACTTTCTTCTAAAGTGAGACCAGGAATGTTGATGTAACAAAACCATAGTGCTGTGTGCATGTTTAAACTATTAAAAAAGAAGGGTTACTTTACAGTTTTTATTTATATTCTTTATTTACCCAGGGAAGTAGCTGAGCACAGGTGCTCATTTTCAGCAACGCCCTGCACATAGAAACACACACACACACACACACACACACACACACACACACACACACACACACACACACACACACACACACACACACACACACACACACACTAAAACCTGGGAGCTGAACAGTACAACCACAGTCTTATACTGTTGGCCACTGAGCAGCTCCAGGGGGAGCAGTTGGGGGTTCAGTGCCTTGCTCAAGGGCACTTCAGCGGTGTTGGGTGAGTGATGACAATCACTTCCCCACCCAGATGTTTCCTGCCCGTCTGGGGAATCGAACCGGCAACCTTTCGGCAACAAAGGGCGCTCCTCTAACCCTTAGGCCACCGCTGCCCCAAGTTACTTTACAGTTATTTTAATGAATTACCCTGGACCAGGCATTAAACAAACCCATGCAGGGAATGTCAAGATTCACCACAGGTTTTCAGACAAAGCTAGAAAGAGCTGTGTTACTTCTAATAGTCCAACTGTTTGAGAAACATTACCCCCAGAGTCATAAAAAACTCTAAAATCATGTGAAATCAAAGCAAATGTTGCCACAGGGGCACTGAGCTGAAACTTTTACTGTCTCTTTAATTTTCAGTCCTTCCAGTAAATAGTTTATTGAATGACTGATGATCTCAGGTCTTCTCCTCTGTTGTCTCTGTAGGGTTTCATTATCATATTGAATCGACAAATCAGTAGGCCTATTTCGATTTTCCATTCAGTTAGATACCGGTACTTCAGCTCAGGTACAAAATGTAATCTGTTTATTAATATATTAATGATTAATTATTAATTAACTTTCTCGTTATCTTGTATACTGTATACAAATGGAACAAGATGGACACTTTTGTTCTACAGTATGTATCATCAACAAAATGGCTAGCTGAGGTGCTCTCTCTCTCTCTCTCTCTCTCTCTTTCTCTCTCTCTCTCTAATCACTCCCACCTTGGCAAATGTGTTTCATGAATCAAAACACAGCAAAGTGTCTTATGGGCTTATATGCATGTTGTGTCTGCTCTTAATTAACGAGAGTTCTGAAACATCAGAGCTTTGATCTAAATCAAAGTGACATTAGCCGGCCAACAATTTGGAGGATTTAGCTGTGATAATGATTTCTGAGTCTTCTCTTGTATTTGATTGACTCGTTCGCACGCACACACGCACACACGCACACACGCACACACACACACACACACACACACACACACACACACACACACACACACACACACACACACACACACACACACACACACACACACACACACACACACACACACACACACGTGGGAGCGTGCAGGTTGTTTTTATGATGCACAAAATTGGGAGCTGGATCAGAGCACTTGCGTGTGTCTGTCTGTGTGTGTGTGTGTGTGTGTGTGTGTGTGTGTGTGTGTGTGTGTGTGTGTGTGTGTGTGTGTGTGTGTGTGTGTGTGACTGCGTGACTGCGTGACTGTTTGTTGACTTTTTCTCTAATTTCTGTCTCTTTCTGCTCCTCATACGGCCAGGTGAAGTCTGTCCAACATGTCCTGTGAGGCCCTCCTCCAGTAGCAATGTCAGCCTTCAGCCCCCCCACCCCACTGCTGTGTGTATTGGTGTGCATGGCGGCATGTGCGCCGGCTGTGCCGCGGTCCGACCTGCGCCTGGCCTACGTGACCGACCGCAGCCTCTACTACTGCTCCTGCATGCGTGACCTGCGCCCATGCACCCTGCCGTCTCCCACGGACTGCAGCTGTAAGGACCTCCCCCTCTCTGTCCTGCAACGACCCCCACTGCAGCACACGTCGCCACATGGCTCCTCCACGCCAATAGTGCGAACGAGGCGTCTCACGGTTTGGTACACAGCACCGCAACTTGTGGCGCGTCTGCTCAACGACTCCGAGGTGCGTCACCTCACCCTCCTCCGGTGTGGTCCGTCGGGGTCCGGGGCCGAAGGGCCTCCGCCTCCACCTGGCTACCAGGAAGGATACTTCGCCGTACAGCACCTGGAGCAGCTGACGTTGTTGCGCCTGCAGCGAAGAGCAGACAAGGACAGAAACTATAACCCAGACGCTGATCCAGAGACAGAGAGATATGTGCACAGAAACACAAATACATTCACAGACAAAGGAAAAGGGGATAGAGATACATACATGGACTCGAGATTAGACACGGACAGAAATCCAGGTCCTGCCCCAGCCTGGGTCCTGTCATTATCCCAAACCCAAGACATCTTCTTGGGGAGGGAGCTAGGAGCAGCGTATCATGAACAGGCCAGGCTGGGGCTCATCCATACCTCTGTGCTGGAGGGCAGAGCAGCAGTGAAGGCTTATACAGTCCAGACACACATAGACAGCAATGGAGATCTGCCTTTCCCTAACCTCTATCTATCCAAGCTGCCAGAGACATCCAACATATATGTTACTTTTATATACTGACACCAAGGCACTTTCTTTTACTGGCATACAAATTCATGCTTGGAGGAGCATGCATGGGTGGACGTGAGTCAAGTCGGTTCAGCTGAAAATATGTTATTTAAGTTTTTGTCATGTAACACACAGTTGTACAATGAAGTACTGTGTAGATAAATATGAGGTTTTGCTTCTTGGCTTAGAAGGTTTTGATAATGTAAGCATTTTCTTATAGTTGGACCAGACCATAGTCCATGAATGTTGGTTGGTGGGAAAGTCAGCTTGATGGTTTTCTTTGGCAGGACTATATATCTTGTGCTTGGATGAGGATCAGTGCCTTTGAATTTGAGTAGACTGGTCGTTCTGTTACAGCTAATATCAACACTCAAGAGTTTGTAAGTTCATTTCTTCCCACATACTAATATTTGGTAAACCAAATAGGCCTAGATGAAAGAAGAAAAGTCGTATCATTCTTCATATCCCAGTTGGAATAAGATCCAGTGGTCAGTATGTTTGACTCGGGTTATGAGAAGTATGAACAGATTTCAACTTCAGATGGTTTGTTCTATTCCTCAATAAATTACCGGTAACTAACTGTAAGCAACATATGACATTTGACACAACACTACTCATCCTCCAAATTGCGCCACATTTGATTCATATTAACATGGGAATACTGTCTAGCTATTAAACTGTTTCAACTAGATGTTTGTTACCAAATTTGACCACATGGTGGCAGTATAGATTAAAGTAAGTAGTCTACCTTTATTCCAAGAGAATGTGTGGGGAAAAATAACAAGTTTGGTGGTTGTCTTCTTAGTTGTAATTATCATTACATATCTCATATAACACTTTAAAATGTTTGCAAACAATACTATCAAAATAACTCACCTTGACTTCTGATGAATGTTCCCTATTCACAGATCTTAATATTCATTGTTAAAGACTTCAGCATTTCAAACTTGTTCAAGTACACGAAGAATAATGAGTTTGATTGATGTTTATTTTTTATAAGCATTATGCCGGCCAATTATCATTTGAATGATGATGGTGATTACAGTAACCGTTCATTTCTAAAATGAACTGGGACTTTTGTTTTTCAGTAATACCCTCAATAAAATTGACAAACTAGACATGATAAAATGGCACAAACATAACATCTGCATGATGATATGACAATATGCATCGTTGGATCCACCCGTTCAGATTATGTACGTCTGTGTTGTGCCTTTAACCCATTTAAGCCTGACCTCAAAATTAAAAAAAAAATCTTCTAAATCCTCCAGTTTTCTGAAATAAATATTTTCACGATTTTTCAAAAATGGCAGACCTACAAGCTCGTAGCGCGCCACTCGGTGGCGCGCTATGAGCTTGTAGATCTGCTATTTTTCAATAGCTAAATTATAACATAATGTTTAAAACACCAAAAGGGGTTCCCGCCCAAAGTGGTTTAATTTAGACCATTGTATTGATTTAACACCTAGAATATGGGGAGTCATTTAAACCATCACTCCAGAATGATACTTGGTCTATGCCTATATATGGCCATTTCTGTCAATGTGATCAACGCAGACGGTTGTAAACTCTGTAAAATCCTATTAATTTAACTCTGAGAAACAGTAAACGCTCAAAGCTTTTTTGGTGTGTGTGCGTGTGTGTGTCTGTGTGTCACTGTGTGTGTGTGTGTGTGTGTGTGTGTGTGTGTGTGTGTGTGTGTGTGTGTGTGTGTGTGTGTGTGTGTGTTTGTGTGTGTGTGTGTGTGTGTGCATGCGTGTGTGTGTCTGTCTGTGTGTGTGTCACTGTGTGTGTGTGTGTGTGTGTGTGTGTGTGTGTGTGTGTGTGTGTGTGTGTGTGTGCGCGCATGCGTGTGACTGACACCTGCTAGAGTGCTGTGTATTTGCATACTAAACAGTGTGTATCTTCTTAGGCGTGTGAATGTAGCCTAATGATGCAGGATGTTGACCCCCCCCCCCACCCCCCCTTTGTATTTTTGGATACTTTTACTGCACTACAATTACATTTAAGGGAAAAGTCTATTAACTATTAACTACTTACCGGTAAGCACTATTTCAAATATAGCAAAGATAGCAGATCTACAATCTCACAATAGATTGCGGGATGGAAGATTTCTGGAAGAAAAAAAGAATTTTGGGAGGAAATGTCAAAAATGTATCAAATACATTACAAAATGTACTTGTGTAATTTGTAGGCTTCTTTTGGAGCGCAATATGCTATACTTCTACGTTCCAAGCACTCTTTTTTTTACTCAAGTAGAAATTAGACAACCTTCACTTGGGGTTGGTTGAGTAGTATTTGACCAGGAGTATCTATACTTTGACTCAAGTATAGGCTACTGTATACTGAGCTTGTCCACCACTGGACGTCATCACCGGCACTCTGCGTCCAGGACAGCAGCGGCAGCATGAGCCCAGCAGTTTTAACCCATTTTGACCTGAGATCAGATTCTAAGATTGTCTTCTAAATCCTGACAGTTTTCTGAAAAAGCTATGTTTCTATGTCAGTGGTTCTTCGGTTTTTCAAAAATAGCAGACCTACAAGCTCGTAGCGCGCCACTCGGTGGCTCGCTATGAGCTTGTAGATCTGCTATTTTTCAATAGCTAAAGCATAACATAATGCTAACACCAAAAAGGGTTCCCAACTTCCCGCCCAAAATAGGTTAACAACCGGCGAAAGAAGGGTGCGGGCAGACCGGTCAATCCAGGCATCCAGCATCTCTCTTTATGGAAGTACAAGTCCATAAACACGCTGCCGTGGTCTCCTCACCGGCAGTTTAGCACTATAACATTTTTATAATCAGCCGTTATTGTTCGCCGCCTCCTTGTGGGGGATGCGCTCATGTTCATTTTTTAAAAGGGCAAATCAGCCATAATTCAGTTTATAAACTGCACAGGATGCCTGGATGAATATTCATTAGGGCCCGCTCGAACTGCCACGCGCCCTGATTCATTAGGCATATGTAAATATCACTCACTTTAATTGCCCCTAAACTGACTCAACATAATGTTGTCATTAGGAAATTATTACTTATTTGTGATACTAATGGTACGGTATGGTGCGCAATGCTAAAGATTCACATATATGATTGCAATTATAGCTCTATTCACGTGCATGGTGCTGATGTGGCGGATGCTGATGAAGTGTGTGTGTGTGTGTGTGTGTGTGTGTGTGTGTGTGTGTGTGTGTGTGTGTGTGTGTGTGTGTGTGTGTGTGTGTGTGTGTTATTGTA
>NC_136791.1:52331364-52341364 GCF_951216825.1 Electrona antarctica
GTACAATTTGATTTGTGCGCATCTCAGGTGTATCAGAGGATGAATTTCACCTGTTCGTAAATCAATTTCACGTTCATGTACGAATCATTTGCATTGTTCCATGCCCCGTTTAACACCATAAAAGGCCTGCATTGGAAGGGCCATGTGCAACAAGGATAAGAAAGCACAGGCACTCCGTAGTATGTCAGCTCATCAAAAAGAACAGATCTGCAAGCTTGCAATGATTTGCACCACAATGCTTTGAGAGCAAGATCTATAGTGTATTTGGCTCACACAATGGATTAGCTGAACTTTTGTGAGAGTGAATAATGCATTGCTCTCAATTCATGTGTAAGTTAGTGTAGTGACAGAAAAAAGCGGTCCAAGTATTAGTTGTAGCTGAAGTCTGTAATGCCTTGTCAGACAAAGAGATAGATATAGTGTACTAGTCTGTGAACCTCCGTTCTGCCACTCGTGAAACACCTTGCTCTCATGTGAAAAGAAGCAGTTAGTGTCTGCAACCCTCCCCAACATTTGCGGTTGGCAATCACACATGGAAAATGATTACATTGTGGGGAATATTTAAAAATTAGCAGTTGTTCAAATAGAGACAGGCTGATTGATTGATTGTCTTGTGAATTCTGTACCCTGTCTGTATCCTGTTGCAACTGTTTAGGCTACAACATGCATTCACCTGGAAAGACCTTCTGCCAAGGTGACGTGGATATCAAATGTCGGTGAAGAGGTTATTTGCTTTTAGCTCTCTCCCTAAATGGTAAATGGTAAATGGTGCATTTATATAGCGCCTTTATCCAAGGCGCTTTACATAGATTGTGCATTAAATTCACCCATTCACACACACATTCATACACCGATGGCAGCGGAAACCATGCAAGGCACCAACCATGCACATCAGGAGCAATTAGGGGTTCAGTGTCTTGCTCAAGGACACTTCGACAGTAACTCTGGGGGAGCCCGGGTTTGAACTGGCAACCTTGCGGTTACCATCCAGCCACTCTACCCCTGAGCCGCCGCCGCCGCCGCCGCCGCCGCCCTCAACTAAGGTAAGAAAACATCTGCGTCAACGTGTCACAATGCAGATGCTGAAAAGGTAACTCAACAGTAGACCCATATAGTGCCATCGCAGTGCCATCACCCCCCATCTTATTCTGAAAAATGGATCGGTTATACGAAAACAAATGTCTTGATGGAAATAGAAATAATATATGCGTTCCTTTATGGAATGTTGGCTTTATACATCTTATTGGGACCCTGGAATGGGTCAAATTAGATTAGAGCATTACTGAAATCAACATCCAATGAGAGAAAGTTTCTGTTTATAATTACAGGCTGAACTATGTTCTTAGCTGCTGTCTTTCTCCATCATGCATACGCACATGCATACGCACATGCACGCCCATGCACACTCACACGAGCAGAGGCGCACAAGCGTGCACACGCACACGCACACGCACACACACACACACACACGCACGCACGCACGCACACACACACTCACCAGCCGGCGGTTGGTTTTAAAGAGGCATATTCTGCTGCAGCATTTTCTCAACGTCGTAAAGCGGCTGCCGTTAAAGTGATGTTTTTTCAATCCGTCTGTCTCCCTGACGTTTCCAGATAATGTTAGTGTTAGGTTGATTTGGGGGAATTTGCACGCCATATGCTGCTGTGTCAAATACCTACATTTAAGCAGGCTATGGCTCTGCATTCCCTAATAGCGGCATCATTGGAGCTTGTTTACCTAATATGCCTGTTAATGTTATTTATTGGGAGTCTGCCCGAGCTCCGTTTCTCCCTGCATGCTAAGGAGACAGGCATAAGATATGCAAATGCTAACGTCGGCCCAACTTCAGGGCAGTAAAACAGAGCATTTGCATTTGATATAGCACATAATAAACTGGTTATTAGCATTTTAAATACGTCAAACAAACTTGAAAAATGTGGCCTGCGCTGGTATGGTTTTTATTACTGCCAGTTGTAGTCAAAGACATGCCACACATGCATGTGGGTGTCCTACGCATCAACGTAATATACACAAAAACACACACACTTGTTAATGTGTCATAGAACAATCTCGTCGTCACATGTGAAAAAGTCATAGGAGGGATGATGTGTCAGTGATAAGTTGTTCTCTCTACATTCCTCTATCGTAATGTGACACACGTCTCACACACACGCACACACACACACACACACACACACACACACACACACACACACACACACACACACACACACACACACACACACACACACACACACACACACACACACACACACTTTTTATCTGTCTCTCAAGGGAACATTTAAATATGCAGACAATTCATTTCTCAAGACATCCGTCTACCCACAGAAAAGCAGGGTGGTTTTTAGCTTTGACGAAGAACAAGGATGAACGGTCTGCCTAAATGGCCTGCATATCACTGCTGCTGTCTCCATCGCAATTGCCATCGGTGATTCATCCCCGAGTTCAGGCTGCGACAGACTCACAGATGATGGCTTCCTTTTAGCTGTCACCATTGGAAATGTTCTTGGCTGAACCACAACAGCGGGCCCAGCCCTACAAATGGCAATGCATATTGACTATGACTGACTGACTGACTGAGTCCATCAATATGTCCATTCATTCACTGATTGATGTACTTACACCACGCCAGTAGCCAGGTCTACTCTACAAACTGGACAATCCTTCCAGGCACTAGTAGCCAAACTCAGAGCAATGTCCCTCCGGGCTATGCAATGCAGTCTCTTCTAATGTGTTTGATTTGCTGCCTTGGCCTGTCATCAGGTTTTGTGGTGTGGTTTTTGCTACTCTGGCCACCACACTGCTTGATGCATTGAACAGTTGGAGGATAAAATGAGTGGCCATGCCAAGGTGGGATAAAAAAAAAGATTTGGATCTGCACGTGTACCAAGTTTCCACTTTTGCTGTACTGGTGGTGACTGTTGGGCAATGTGCATTAACCCATTTTGGACCGATTAAAAAAAAGGCTTCTAAATCCTAACATCTTTCTGAAAACCCCATGTTTCTATGTCAGTGGTGCTCAACCGTTTTCATGTCAAGGACCCCCAGAATTATCTCTATTGGGCCACGGACCCCCATCTCAAAATATGTTGTTCCAGGGACCCCCCAGAAGCCAATATTTTAGTTAAAAATGTTCGCCCTGAAATATATATTCAATGATTTGCGCCACATTTGAACGATTTTTCAAAAATAGCAGACCTACAAGCTCGTAGCGCGCCACTCGGTGGCGCGCTACGAGCTTGTAGATCTGCTATTTTTCAATAGCTAAAGCATAACATAATGCTAACACCAAAAGGGGTTCCCGCCCAAAATACATTAAAGGATGACCAGAAGTGCTGTGAAATACTGTATAGCAGCCTAGTTTTCTTGTCATACTTCAAAAATGCATCTGGATTCAAGTATCTCCGTATTTTCATATAACATATCAGTGAACAAGCTCCTTGGCCTGTGTGAACACCACTAACAAACAGTGTGAGAAATGGATCAGGTGAAACACGAAGACATCTAATAATTAGTTAATCACATTCACACTACACATCTATCACAATTATGTTGATACTGTTGACACTTAATATGCATCTTGATCTATCACCAATGCCCAGCCAATGTTTATGAAGCAAAGTAGCCACCACACCATTTGTAATTAATCTTCTGGCAACACGTATTATGATAAGGACTATTTTGTATTTTTAGTAGTTTCAAGTTCAATGCTTCTGACTGTAACATTGTTCAATTCTAATCATTTGTTGAATTTGATTTTTCTTTTTTCATATAAGACGGTGGTTCTTTTAGGTGATACCTAAAAAGCTGGACATAAAGTCCATGACAATTCAGAATGGGGTAAAAAAGAAAAAAATCACACACTTACGTCATTTGCCATTTGACTTGGCAATTTGATGTACAGAAGAATATCCGTCATACAAAGTCCATAGACTTATCCACACATGGCGTCATACAAAGTCCGTAGGCGTTGGAGGGGCTAGCGCCCCTCAAAAAAAATCACACTCATGTGAAGTGAGCAGCGCTCATCGCTTATCATCATACAGTGAGCGGTGCCTTTCATCAAGATGATGATGATGTATGACGATGACGTCATCATATCAAATCAGCCAATCAAATCATCACATTCTATGCTACAGACACACACAAAGCTGTGCATAGGAGGGGCCAGCACCGCTCAAAAAAATTAAAACCCAACCCAGGTAGGATGTGTAATTGACGACACGTCATACTTCGGCGCTCTATTCAAGTGCATTCTGAGCTCAGTCCAAATGAAAGCATACGTTTTATTGAGCGTAGTTAAGTAGACAGAACGGCACAGGAGGATGAAACACGCACAACATTACAACCTTGACTTGGGCTGAAAACCTTACGCCCAAATACGGAGATGACTGGCGTCATAGTGGTGATGTCATACTGTACATGAGTGATGTCATTATACTGGTGGTCACATGGAGTCTGGTTTAGTTGACTCAATGTCTTCTGGTTTTCCTTCTTTTAGTGACCTTGTTGGCAGTGAGCACACTGTTGGTTGTCATGGCTACCAGTTCCCACCTGATGTCGTGTGGGAGTTCAGACTGATCCAGGCCGTACTGAATAACTGCTAGTTTACATAAAGTCTTAAGAGAAGGACTCAAGTCTAAGATGTACAGCTCATCAGTGGGTGTGTTGTCTCTGTATCCTCCAAAAAGTATGATACGATCTCCCACCATGCAACAGCACATATAGTGCATTGGACCTGGTCCTTTCTCCTTGGGCTCAACCTTCTTCCAGTAGAAGGTCTCTGGACTGAATTTCCACAAATCATTGAGGGTCTTACCGTTCCAGCCACCAAATATGTACAACTCTTCATTGTAGGTAAATACTGAATGATCCTGACGTCCTACTGGAAGAGGCTGTGCAGACGGTGTGTTCAGCCAGAGGTTGTTCTCTGTGTCAAACACTCTGATGGTGTTGTAGTACTGACCCACCCCCATGTAGCCCCCAAATACAAACATCTTTGTCCTGTTGATGGTGGCAGAGTGACTGTATGAAGCAGGAGGTGCAGTTCCTCTGGTGTTCATTAAAGTCCAGACCATTGTGCTGGTGTCCAACTTGTACATGTCATTAACGGATCCAGTCTGGGTGTGTCCTCCATGGATAAACATGACCTTCTCCAACACACAGGCTGAGTGGTAGTACCTCCCCTCTGGGACAGTACCAGAAACCATGCTGTGTTTGAACCATCTGTGGGCGTCAACATCAAATGCATAAAGCACGTTGCAGTAAGGCAACCCTCCCCAGATGTAGACTGTATCTTCCACCAACACAGCTGTGTGGCCGTAGCGCCTGGATGGAACCTCAAGGTGACCATCTCCTCTTCCAGGTTCCACTGGAGGTAACTTCTTCCAGCATAAAGACACTGTGTTGAAGACATCCATCTGTTCCATGTTGTTGAAGGTCCCTCCATCACATAAGCCTCCAAAGGAATACAGTGTGTTCCTCACTGCTACAGCAGCATGTCCGGCTCGCTTTGGTCCACCTGTTTTGGAAACGGTCCAAGACAACATCGCCCTGTCTGTCTGTCTGTCTGTCTGTCTGTCTGTCTGTCTGTCTGTCTGTCTGTCTGTCTGTCTGTCTGTCTGTCTGTCTGTCTGTCTGTCTGTCTGTCTGCCTGCCTGCCTGCCTGCCTGCCTGCCTGCCTGCCTGCCTGTCTGTCTGTCTGTCTGTCTGTCTGTCTGTCTGTCTGTCTGGTTCTGTGTCCTGTCTCGGTCTCTTCTCTCTCTCTACGTCTACAGTCCTTTTCAACACGGTGCATCATCTTATATATCTTCAGGTGTGATACCAGGAAAATGGTCTGTGTGTCATATTCTGCTATACTTGTGGGGACATTTGGTCCTCACTAGTGCAAGGGGATTTATCTATGTTCGAGATCTGTGTAAAGGAGCACATCACCCCAAAAGAAAGACTTATTTTCTATCAATCACACACCCCATGAAACCTTGGATTCAATGCAGGTCAATATTTATCATGATGATCATTTATGATGATGAGGTCACCCACTTACGTCATTTACCATTGGCTTTGATGTACAGAAGAATATCCGTCATACAAAGTCCATAGACACGTGACACAGACACACGTGACATCACAGGCCGAACACACAAAGCCAGGCGTTGGAGGGGCTAGCACCCCTCAAGAAAGAACCACACTCATGTGAAGTAAGCGGCGCTCTTATCATCATACAGTGAGCAGTGCCTTTCATCAAGATGATGATGTCATCATACATCAGCCAATAGAAGTAGAACAAGAAAGGCACTGGAGCAAACTCGGACAAATAAATCTTTCACAGGGTGCAGGCAAATAACTAGCCGCAATTTGCAACACTAGATTTATTTTTATAATGGGATGAATCTAGAGTTGCAATACCATCCAGAGACATCCAAATTGCATTTGCGATCTGCTTGTATTAAACAACCTTAAACTCACCAACATTGCAGCTAGGCCAAGCTTGAATTATCCTCTTTCAAACTGCAAAGCTTTGGTTTCATACAAATCCACCTACGTTCTGAGCATATTCCGAGCTGACATGTTTTCTAAGTGTGCGACAAGCCGGAAAACAAGTTGTGTGGGAGAGCGCTCGTTTCATTGAACGCCGTGCGTGACGGCTCGTCGCCTGCGTCACGCACCTGCGTGCAGGTAACAGCCAACGAAGACGTCCCTTTAAATGTGTCCCAAGACCAAGAGTGGAGTACTCAAAAAGTAATCCAAAAAAAGTAATCTAACTAAGCATTGTAAATCTTCTCTTTTCTCAAATCAAGTAGTCCCCAACGTTATAAAACAAAAAGGCAATGCATTGCATTGCTCACCGAAAAGGGAAAAAGTATATATCGTTGCTGTCGGGAGGAAACCTCATAACTCAATTTTTGAGTTTTCTTTGCATAAACCAGTGGTATTGAACACCATTTATGTCTGTGTGTTGTTTTGAAAATATCGAACCAATGGAAAGTAGTAAAAACGCTTTGGACAAAACCTCTTAACTCCATTGGACCCTCAAACTGTCTACTAAAACAGCTAACTCCACCACCTCTCCCCCTCTCATGCAAGTAATTGAGAATATATAAAGGCACAACACCAAATTTGATGAGGCAGTATTGCTTTGTTTTCAAAATATAAGGTTTTCTTAATTTCCTGAAAAATGTATATTTTTAATTTCCTGAAAAATGAACATTTTGGAGTTAGGTGGTTTCTTCCTGACAGCAGAGGTATCCTCCTCACCCAACCTTCATGCCAGGAGTCCTCAGCTGGTTCCTTTGTTCAAAGGCTCTGAATTGTTTGTACAGAGCTCAAAGCATCAAAAATTTCTGACCAAACTTTCTTCACAAAGTTCTCGGTCAAAGGTTTATTATTGAATTAGTACGTACTGGCTTTAAAAGAGTTTGTTTGCCAAACATCCGCCAACAAACACAAACACACTTCTTACTGCCCACAGTTATAGTTTCCTGGTAGCTCACTTCCTGGAACTATTGCTCAATGCTCAATGCTGACACGCAGTGTCACACAGGGACAGGCCCTTCAATTAGCCAATGTCGAAAGGCCAGCAATAATGAATACACACCTTTCTACACATGGAGAACTCAAGTGGAGGGTTCTCCAATATAGGACATGCAGTAAGTCAACTATAAATAGAAAATATCAGCATTACAAAAACATTGTCCGCATATAAGGCAAAATCACATAAAATACATATATTTTTTAAATGTTATACAATTTGTAAATGTTTTAAGACTTTTTGGTAATAGACTTAAAGGGATACATTATTCCATATATGGGATTGGGATAATGCATTCCAGTAATGCCTCCAGTGCCTTCCTTCTCAGCATTATACAGTACGTTTGGGTTATTGAGAGCTGCTTCTAATATAATAAGGCACATAAACGCAAATAACTGAGCCTCCATTAAAAGCTTGTGCTGTTGCTATTTGAAATAAAATTGCACGTTAAAAAACAAAATCTCCGCAATCGTAATAACCAGAAGAACAATGATGCAGCTTTCCCTGTCAAATAAACATAAATAAAATAAAGAATAATTGCTCCCTAGCGAGAAACAATATATAAATGCCAACACAGAGCAGACAGGCTATGGGTTTTACTTTGTTAAAAGGATGTGCATCCCATGACAACTATGAACATGGCCAGCCTGAAACACCATGCATCACATGCTCCAGACAGCTAGGAACAGATGAGAAGGAAAAGTCATGGTCACGTGACTGGGCTGCGCCATGCCACTCTCGGTGGCATGAAATACATGGCAGTGGATGGAGACAGCTGGACCAGCTCATGAGCAAACACTATTTATGAATGATTTAGACCTTTGTCATATACTCGGTTCAGGAATATAAAAGAAGACATATGACAGGTTGTTTTCTAATCACTTGCTTTTCAATGTGCAAAGTACGACATTCTATTGAGGCATCTTTCTAAACAGCGGCAGGTATAGTTTCTGTCTCTGAGGTATCGCAAGATTTGGTTGCCAGACAGGAAACGGTGGACAGTCTTGCGATACTTGGCACTTGTCAGAAAGCTGGAAGAAGGTAGGGCATGCCTCCTGGCTGAGGTCTGCATTCTACTGAGCACACCTTTCTAGTTGAATTTAGTAATGTTGCAAATTTACTGCGCTATGAGGGCTCACGAAACACTACGTTGTAGCATTAATGAACAGAACTATTTCACAAAATCTATGACAAAACCCCAGGCAATATTTTAATTGGCACCGAGCGGGCAAGCTGACTGTTCTACTGGACTCAAGCAGAGACTAAATGTTTTTATAATCGTCATGGGGGCCCGCCCAGGCCCAACCGCCCCAATTCCTCATGGGGGCCGAGGTCCCTGGTCCAATTCCGCATGGGGGCCCTGGCCCCCCGGTCCCCACAGACTCTACGTCACTGGACTCAAGTGTTTAAACACTGTTGTCAATCCCTGTTACCATTCCAGGTGTTCAAGTAAGTCAACAATAAAAGAAGACACCCAAAAACCAACACTGTCTCACCCCTTGTAAAAACAGATTTAACTCCACAATGAAAACAAGGTCATACATTCTTAATCATTCGTTCTTCTGTCTCAACAGGTGTTGGTCGTTATGTGTCCATCTGACAGGGAATACTGAAATGGGTTACATTATATCAGTAAGTATATTGCCAGTTTTCCTGCTAGCTGGGTCTGAATTCGTTAAAATCGTGCACTTGGTGACAAGTTTTAGATTTTTGGTATGGTGGTAGGTATGGTTATAAGGTTTTCAAAAACCATCGCAAACGAGTTGGGAGCGCCCCCTAGTGGTCCGTTTGCAATGAATCCAATGTTAAATAGGCCAGCATTGGATTCATTGCAAACAGACCACTAGGGGGCGAGCCCAACTTGTTTGCGATGGTTTTTGAAAACATTATGCCCATACCTAACATCATGCCAAATATCTAAAACGTGTCACCAAGTGCATAATTGTTATGATTTTTTATGTATTAAATCCCAGCTTATAGGCATTTTAAGCTTACTGAGGCCACCGTGGACAGTCTCTTGAAAATGATGCCTTTCCAGAAGTTATTTTCACCCAAAATTTGAATATGTTTTTTTTTTTTTTACATATTAAATCCCAGCTTTATAGGCATTTTGCAGCTATTGTGGACGCAATCTTGAAAATGATGCCTTTCCAGACGTAATTTTTTCCTAATTCTTTAGTATGTTATTTAGCACACCCAATACCAATAGAATCCATTGAAAAATCTCTTTTATCAATTATTATGGTTTTTAACCATATACTGGCCCATTTGATATTAGATTCATTGCAAACAGACCACTAGGGGGCGAGCCCGACTTGTTTGCGATGGTTTTTGAAAACCTTATACCCATACCTAACATCATGCCAAAAATCAAAAACTTGTCACCAAGAGTATAATTGTTATGATTTTTTTATGTATTAAATCCCAGTTTATAGGCATTTTAAGCT
>NC_136791.1:52343864-52366644 GCF_951216825.1 Electrona antarctica
ACTCACCCCCGCCTGCCTCTAATTGGCCCCCCTCCTACTACTAGTAAGAAGTATTAGGGCACCCACGGGCCGCATGGGTATTCTCACATTCTTACACAGCTAGAAAACCCCATTCTGGCAGCCAGCTTGGTAGCCGTGCCTCGCTAGTCATTAGACTAGCTAGTCATTAGACTAGCGAGGGTTCGAGTCCCGCTGCCGCCAGAATAGTAACTCCTCGTCCCCCAGAGTCCCGCAAGTATAGGGAAAGTCGCACGGGAGCTGTCACCGTTTACTTTTACTGTGACACCTGCACCATTTCCATGGTCACAAATGTGACACATGACTAGAGGCGAAGCAGTTCCATGTGCGTCACAGAAGGGGACGTTCGGCTGGCCAACGCAGTCAGGCGGGGGCGGGTCTTTACGCAACCGTTGTGCGATCTTGAATCACGCCTCTTGAGACACCCCATAGGCCCACACTGGATCTGTATAGACACATAGAGGTGCCCATACTTCTCAGATGCCCATGCCATGCTTTCAACCCATCCTGTTGTACTGTAACTCATGCTATTTGAGAATATTGACCATCTCCAACGAAAACAATCTTAATAGCATCACTCATGCTGCCACCAAAATCATTAGTCTTTCCACACCCAAACTTTCAGACATGAACGACACAGCCACCACACGCATAGCACTCACAATTGCATCTGGACTCTGAAGTGGAATTTAGAGCAGAGGTTTTGTCCATTGCAGCATTACACAAACTGCCTTGCTGACATGCTGAAGATTGAAGATTCCATGTAGTGAATTGTCCTTACCTGCATGTGTTGTACTACTGTTTTGTACATATACCGGTATATTGCTATTTTGAACAGGCTGTGAAAACTAATATCCCTCTGGCAGTCTGGCACTTTAAGTCTGATCTAATCTTTGCTTTTTCTTGACGGGAAACTCTCCAAAGATAAATATTCTTTGTTGTGTAAACAGGTTGAATCTTTGATTCGAAACCAGACTGTGTCTGTTTGCGCGACAAAAAGTATCCCCCCCCCACCCCCCTTTTAAGTATTAATTTGTAGAAAGGAAGACTGATTAATAACACACCAGTTCGGTTTAGACTGAATAAAATAAGAACATGATTTCTTTCTCACCCGTGAAATGTTCATTTCTCTTATTTTTCCTAATTAAAACCAATGTCTCGCAGAACAAAACAGCTCTACAAATATTAATTAGAACCTGCATATTCATGTTAACAGAGCGTGTTGTGAGGTCTGTAATTAATACGCTTTTTATCGTTTGATCGTTTTCTTAATTAGAGGCTTTCTATAATTTGAAGGTTTGTTTACTTTGCAGAGGGCTGAATACAGAAATGGGATAGACACAAGAAAGGACTAAATATTCTTTAGTTTTACTTACCACACCAATATCCCAAAACTGAAAGAGAAGAAACCAGGATTTAAAATGTCATTTGATTTCCGCTGTCTCTTGTTTTAAGAACTTCAACAATGTCTTAGTCTTGCCTTTTTCTCGATATTGGCACCCTGTCTCTCTCTTTCTCTGCGATTTCAGAAGCTCCTTACTGCTTTAGTCTAAACTGATTACTGTTGTTGTCAGTCTGCCATGTTTTTGTGAAACGTACTGCTATTTGATTGTGCGTTTGGAAGACAAAATGAAAGCATGGTGCATAGCAAAATCATGTGTCGTGTTAAAAACTCTGAATGTTTAACATTCTGAAACTTTTCTCTTGGGTTCCCCCTTTGGCGGGAACCCCTTTTGGTGTTAGCATTATGTTATGCTTTAGCTATTGAAAAATAGCAGATCTACAAGCTCATAGCGCGCCACCGAGTGGCGCGCTACGAGCTTGTAGGTCTGCTATTTTTGAAAAATCGACTGACATAGAAACATAGCTTTTTTCAGAAAACTGTCAGGATGTAGAAGACATTTTTAGAATCTGATCTCAATAGTCTCTCCAGGGTCACAATAACCATACCATAAAAATGTAATGTGGACATGGATCTTGGGATCCATGTGGGAACCACGTGGCTCCAATGTCAAGACCTCATGTGGCCAGCCTGTAGTCATGACATATGGCATGTCTATGAAGGTATCTAATCATTGGTTATATTATACACATCTCTGTAAGACATTTGCTAGAATTTTGGTAAATATAGTGATTGGGAATACAGCTGTAATTTGGAGCGCAACCTTAGCAACTCTGACTGCGACCTTGACCTTGTATGTCTGTCTCTCTCTCACACTCTCTCTGAGTGTGTATTGTGTCCCAAACCAAGAGCCCTGGACCTTTTCAGGGGCTCGGAGATGTTCATCTCATTCTGGGGGGGAGTCACAATAATAGTGATGTGGTCTACCATCCACAATGGCCTGCACGTTGTCTTTACTAGTGCTGTAGAGACGCCCCCATTCACCATTTACTGCCTCAGCACTGCCCCTATAGCTTATTAGGGAGACAGAGAGGTGTGTGTGTGTGTGGGGGGGGGGGGTGGCCCACCCAAGTGACAGATTGAGAAAGAAAGAAAGAAAGAAAGAAAGAAAGAAAGAAAGAAAGAAAGAAAGAAAAAGAAAGAAAGAAAGAAAGAAAGAAAGAAAGAAAGAAAGAAAGAAAGACAGGTCTCAGCCAACTTGTCAAGGTGAACAAGTCAGCATGTATACTGTACAGTACATGATGTGTCAATGCATACATGTTTGCATATTTGCAATCTTTGTCTGTGTGTGTTCAGGGAGTCCAGAGGCGCAGTTGCACCACAACAAAACTCCTATAGGAAGTTCTGTGCCACATCTTGGAAGAGGCATATCTCTACTCCGCAATTTACACACACCATATTCTGATAGATATACGCACAGTCACAGTGTGGAAAGATTATGAACTATATAAAAAACAGAGTTGGTCTTTCTCTATATACCAGCAGTCTGAGAAGGAAGATTTAGCACTTCTTGAGAGAGGGGGAGAGAAAGAAGAAAGAGAAAAGTTAGATGGAAGATAAGAATCACAGTACCGGTAAAGAAAAAAAAGAATGTATAAATAAAATGAAGTGCACAAGGGAGTGGGGGGGACAGAATGACAGAGAGAGAAAGAGAGAGAGAGAGAGAGAGAGAGAGAGAGAGAGGGGGAAAGGGAGAGGAAGAGGGAGAGATAGAGCGCTGGGGACAGGGGGGATAATGAGAAGGCTGTGGTGAAAGGGGCGCATAGAGACAACCTGCTGCGACAGTAGCATGAGGAACACTGAATAACTGCCTGCATTTAGACCAGTGTCCTGGAGCTATGGGCCTCAGACACAAACACGCACGCGCACGCACACGCACACGCACACGCACACACACACACAGACACACACACACACACACACACACACACACACACACACACACACACACACACACACACACACACACACACACACACACACACACACACACACACACACACACACACACACACACACACACAGGGTGCATTTGGGTATTTCTTTTACACTCGCAGTTGAATTAAAACTGGAAAAAAAAAAAACACTCAGACTCATGGTAAAATGCACGTTCCCACAAAACACACTCACTGGATGCATGCATGCTAAACACATGCAGCACATTCACACAAACACTAGTGAACCAGTTGGAAGAAAAATGTTATCTTCAGAGCATAACACATGCATTCATGCACATGCATATAAAATATGCGCGCACACACGCACACATACACACACACACACACACACACACACACACACACACACACACACACACACACACACACACACCTCACCCTTGCCATCGCTGCCCCTCATTCACTGGGTTCTCAACATTGGCCGGATTAGGAACACTTTCTCTTGGGGTGTGAGGCCGCCCCGCACACAAAGAAACACTCTGGGACAGGATTAGTAGGCTTAAACGGGATTCACATATGTCCAGTTCAAGCAATTGGTATTCAAAGCTTTACACTTTCAAATGCCACCAAGAGAGAGCAAAGCCGACCAGCGATTTTCTTTGCATTGGCAGTACCTTTATGAGGAGCGCTTTTGCTGGGCCAACAATGAGGCCCTCAAAGCACATTTCTACTGTTCTACGAGGGAGATCTTATTGGCGAAAAGGATGGCGTGCCACACAGATTTTGAGACAGCCTTTTTTTTTGAGAGAGAGAGGGGGATGAATTGTGGACGGGCGGATTTAACGGACAGACAGACAAACAGATGGATGGAAGGGAGGGAGCGTGAATGTATATGGATGGGTATAGATGGATGACGAGAGAGGCTAAAGGGATGTTTGGATGCGTGGAGAAAGAGTGCTCGAGTTACTTCCCCGTGTAATTGTCTGTGTCCCGTTCCTCCACTCCTGCCGAACAAAACCGATCTGGAGTACACTCTTCAGAATGGAGAGAGTGCTCTAGTTGGCTCAATGTAGTCAATATGCCAATATTGTCTCTACACACAACAGTTAAATAGGCTACAGCCACTTCTCAAGTCCCCACCGATACAAGCCTGCATGTGTCAGATAAAGTCTCTCTGGGTCATAATGGAAGTTGCATATATTTTTTTTAAATGGCCATTGATTGTGATTAATTACATTAGATTGAAATATGATCATCTGCAAATAATAAGTTTATGCTGACATTAAAACTTCACGTTGTTTGCGTTAAAGTAATTACAATTTTCGTTTCATTTAAGGGATTGTGATGATTTAATTCCTCATCCATGTGATTGCTGATACACAATGTTGTTTTACACCAATATATTAATAGGTCATAATCAATATTTATTAATTAAATAATGAATAACTAATTATATTTCTGTCAAAAATGTCATGGTGTTTACTGTTTTTTTTTTTTAGGACTATTAGGATATAATTATATATAATAATAATTGTTGTTGTTGTTGTTGTTGTTGTTGCTTATGATTAACATATAGGCCTATATAGTCATTATTTAATTATGTCACACCGTATTGTCAGTGCTGTCAGGTGATTGCCATGTAGTATAGGCTAATTATGCAGCATGAACGCAATCAATCAACAGCTGAGTTTCCTAAAAGTCCAGTCACGGAGTGGTGTAGTAAATAGTGACACCCACATGCTGCCATATGGCAAGCAGAGTGGTATGTATCGCAGTAGGCATGTTGCCTCTTTCCCAGCGGAGGCCTGCAGCATGCTCCCCCCGTGGCGGAGAGGCCGAGGAAGAGGGCATTTCCCGTCCCATACATCCCAGTTCCCTCGGGCAACAAATGAATGTATAAAGTATAGGTATATAGTTAGTATTACTGTGTAAGTAATTATAGTAGGCCTATTTTTGTGACACATACGGCATATTTCATGTGTTGCGTTTTTTTTGTTCCATGCACACTGTCCAATTTGGTCTATTATGAACGCGTATTAATCACAATAGGCCTAATGCATTAATAGGCTCAATAGGCCTAATGCATTACATTATCAAAATGGATGCTCAATAGGCCTAATGCATTACATATTATCAAAATATGCTCAATAGGTCTAATGCATTACATATTATCAAAATGTATATACATTTTAACAGCATTATATTAATGATAAAATAGCCTATAGCCTTGCTGAATTAGCACATGTATAGCTACTATAGCCTACTAAGTTCCATGGAATTTGTCAACGAATTAGCTACATTTTGGACAGCAAAAATATGAATAACAATTTCTAAACTGACCCGTTTATCCATGGAGTAGTAGGCTATGTATTTTCTTGTTGAAGGAGCCGAGCCAAAAGAGGAGAGCAGATGAGATGAGATGAGAGGAAATATGCAATATGGAGAGGTGAGCGACGTGGAGATAAAATAATAATAATAAAAAGAAAAATGAAGGGTGGAAGAGAAGAGAAGAGAAGAGAAGAGAAGAGAAGAGAAGAGAAGAGACCCCGACGGTGTTGTGACAATGGCAGTGAATGCGCACCGTGGTCACCGCAAGAGTCAAAGCATACCGCCCCTTCTAACGGCCACGTCATCTTAACTAGGCCTTATGAATAGGAAAGACGCTTTTGTCTGCCGGCACTCTGCTCGCCTCTATAAATACTATCTGTCACCTCACCACAGACACAGTGTCAGAGAGACTGAGCGAGACGCACGAGCCACAGAGAGGGAAAGTAAACCAGCGATCCGAAGTGTTAACTGTTGCCATACAAAAAGCAACGTGGGACAGTGTATACTGTATACGGGACACGGACAACATCAGGTGACCAACAAAGTGACTTAAAGCTCCAGAGAGAGAGCGAGTTGAAGGAGACAGAGAGGGAGCAGAGAGAGAGAGAGAGAGAGAGAAGGGAGGAAGCAAAGCAGCGACCTCCTCCAACCTCGCAGACGAACCCCATGCATAAAATGCATTCAGACTCCAGCACCAGCAGCAGAGCCTCCTCGCCGGACATGGACGACATGTTCATCCGCGAGCATCACCACCACCATCACCACCACCTGGGCTCCTCCGTGTCCTCCTCCACGCAGAGCGGCGAGCTGCGCCAGAAGATGAGCGGCGGAGGAGGAGGAGAGCACCTGTCGTCGCGCTCGTCGTCCGAGAAGTCTCTGGGCGGAGGCAGCAGCAATAAGTACAAGCTGAAGAAGCAGGTGACGGAGCAGGAGGTGCAGACGCTCCGCCTCAAGATCAACGGCCGAGAGCGAAAGCGCATGCACGACCTCAACCTGGCCATGGACGGCCTGCGCGAGGTGATGCCCTACGCGCACGGGCCCTCCGTGCGCAAGCTGTCCAAGATCGCCACGCTGCTGCTGGCGCGGAACTACATCCTGATGCTCAACAGCTCCCTGGACGAGATGAAGCGGCTGGTGGGGGAGATCTACGGCGGACACCACTCGGCGTTCCACTGCGGCGGCGTCGGCGGGCACCCCGGCGGCCCCGCCGGGATGCACGGCGTGCACCCGGCGGTGCACCCTCTCCTCGGCGGCGGCGCGCTGTCATCGTCCACGTCCTCCACGCTGTCCGGCGCCCTGCCGGGGCTCGCGTCCATCCGCGCGGCGCCACACTCCCTGATGAAGGCTTCGCCCGCCGCGCCGCACCACCAGCTCCAGCTGGGGCCGGGCTTCCAGCACTGGGCCGGCCTGCCGTGTCCCTGCCCCATCTGCCAGGTGCCTCCTCCTCCCCCGCACATCCCCATCTCCGCCGGCCTCCAGAGACTTACCGCGGAAACTTTCGCCAACGAGAAAGCCACTTTGAAATGATATAGGGTATAGGCTATAGACCTACCCCACTGACGCACGCACTGTGGGACTGACTGATGCGTATAGCATATTAGGCTATTTTAGACAGTGGTTCTCAAACCTTTTAATTTCAAGGGCCCCATAACTCAGAGTCCAAAGTGGTTCTATTTGTACACTCTTAGACTGAGTTACAGACCTGTAAGGGTTCCATTTGGAACCCTCAGGGCACCCTGATGGTCCCTGGACCATACTTTGAGAACCACTGGCTTATTATGTCAATAATGTAAATAGAGAATTCTGGGGCATGAGGATGAACATGGCCTTATTGGTGCATGCGTTTGTTTTTGACTGTTTTCTTGTTTGCGTATATGAGAAAAGTTTATTTAACTTCCTTGTAACAAGGACTTATCGTCTAAAAAAAAAAGACTCTTTTCCAGTGAAAGTTTTGCTGGTCCTTCAGTGTCATGTAATGCAGATGTCAACTTTACTTTGAAGCTGTTTCGTTTTTTTCTTTTCTTTTCCTTCGCCCCTTTTCTAGCAGTTTGGACTTGAAGTCTATAATCTATGGCACAAAATGGATGTGAAAAGAGGAGGTGGTTGCATGAATGTTTTGATTATGTTGTTTTGTTTATTAATCATGCATCATTTTGTGAAAACGATGAATGCTCTCTGTGCCTTGTACCAAGGATTAAAAAAGTCGAGTTCTATACAGTGTATGAAAATCACGTATTATTTGAGTAAAAAAGCAAATTAAGAAAAAGTAATGGACTTTGATGACATTTTCTTTATTAGACCTGTTCAGGCTGTTCTAATTTCGTGGCGTTATTGTATGTTAGCATATGTCCGATTCTGCAATTCGTTCGCATGATGATGATGGTGTTGTCGCAGGCATATCCTATCACAGCATGGTTGTTTTGCTGGACAGAATTTGTTATGCCCAGAGACCCAGTGTCTTTATTTTTGTACATTGTTGATGAAAAATATTTATTATCGCCCAGCGTCCCTGGAATACATTTCAATAAAACTGAAATAATGAACAATATATGCACTTTCTTCCTCTTCTCATTACATAATAATTCGCTTTCTTCCTCTCCTCATTACACGAACATATATAGGCCTATTATTGGGTTTGAGTTGCGACACAGCTGTCAAACATGGAAAGAAATTAAGTAATGTCAATCTTAAATAATACTGAAATTATGATAAGCGACAGGCTATAGTTGATTTTAAACTGCATGTCCGACTCCTCAGTCAAAATGCGTAAATTTCTTTTTTGTGAAGTAAAATATGAAAACCATGCATTTTTTAAATAGCATATGGTTACTTTGTTAGGTTATTAATTAGAATTCCTACGTCCTATTAAAAAATAATCCCGTTTTTAAACAATTTAAAGCCATACTAACCTAATTAAATTATTTTATTTAATAGGACGATGCTATTTTTTTAATCTGGCAAATAAATAACTTGTAAATTCTAACTATAGCCCTATTAAGAGGACTCCAATACTATTTGATATCCTACAAAACACTTAAAATTATCGTGAATAACAAAACAAAACGAATCTATCCAAACTATAGCCTAAAAGTTTTGGTGCTCGTATTTAGACAGTTATAGTGTCCACGTCACATTTCGCCTATATAGGCATAATCGTTTGTTTAATGCACATCTGTCAAAATATAAGGATCATTTTCTTGTTCACAAAATATAGAAATTAGGCCTACCCTGTAGAATACACACATATATAAAAGACTAAATATAAAATTAAGCACAAATTAAGAGTAGGCCTAGTTAGACCAATTAAGTTATAGCCCTTATAGGTCCGCGGGCAGACCTATAAATAGCCTACCGGTACTTTGTTTAAAATAAAGTTAGTTGGTGTAGAGGTGCATCGAAACAATTGTAAATTGAAGATTATTTAAAATACAGGGCAAAAAAATAATTGCGATATAGTTAAGAAGGAGTAATTTAAGAATTAGGCTCAGCTGAATAATTGTTGACTGTGATCCGTCTTGGGAGCGCAGAGCAGTTTGTTGGCCGTAGGTCCCTTGGGTTTGTCCCCGTCTCATCTCGGCGCCGGTCCCCCGGCAGTAACAGAATGTATGTTTGTGGAGATTACAAGTTAATTGTTCATGAGGGACCGCGTGGAAAGAATCACATCACAGAAAGGCGTTGGGATTACAGGCTACTAAATGCAGAAGATTATACATTCAGAAACACCATTCTTGCCGCATATGCAAATGAGCCCCCTGCTTTAAAAATAAATAAAAAATAAATAAACCTTTTGTAACTTTTCTATTTGGAGGGAAAACACGGGTTCTACTGTGTTGGCTCCGAGTTGGAAACAGAGAGAATGAAGGAGAGAGCTCGTCTTTAGAGGAATGAGGTCTGACAGATGGGATGTAAATAGCGGGTATAGGCTAAGGTCTTTAACTATGGATGTTGTCGGGGGAAGCCGGCGGTTAGCTGGTTAATAGTCATGAGATGGGGTAATTACTTAAGGTCTATTATGCACTGGTTTATAAAAGAAATGGACTCCTCAATGAGACGAGAAATACTTATTAATGGGTGAAGTGGAGACGACTGCATGCATGGCCTATCAAGCTTTGTTAACTGCATGACAAGCCATGTTTCTTAAAATAAAGAACACGAACTGAATGCTATAGGCTAAATGATGTAGCTGCTATTTTATTATCAATATGTCACCAGCATGCAGCAACTATAAGAGCAGGACAGCAGGTGCATGGACCAGCATGGTGGTGCTATAAAATGGATATTTTAGGCCTATTCTTAAATGTGAGCATATTTTCTTTCATCATCTCTGCATGGGCCACATGCAGGCACATGTTAACACCATTGGAAAACCAAAACAGTATAGGCTGTGTTATATACAAAATGTTTTTTCTTCTTATTATTTTTCTACTCCACTTCTCTTCTTTAAGGCGTTACAAAATGACACTGTTCTGCATAGAGCACACACCTGTTACTGAGGGACACCAAGGTTTATCACTGCTTTAAACACACGCGCGCGCGCACACACACACACACACACACACACACACACACACACACACACACACACACACACACACACACACACACACACACACACACACACACACACACACACACACACACACACACACACACACACACACACACTTTATTACACAAGACAAGGCATTCAAAAATGTCAAACACAAAATGCACAACTTAGTATACCGTTTATTTGTTTGGCTATACTGACATAAGAAAATAGGCTTTCTATAGAGCTTTATCTTCAAGTTGTAAATAAGATATGATTTTGACAATATATGTAAACAGTTCAGGACATTTAAACCTTTTATAACTCTAATCTCTATAATCATCACATACTGCCTATATATATTGCATGGAGCGTTCTGTAAATAAACATCTCGGTGTTAAAGTATTTGTCTATGCACTGTTTATATTTGCTTGCTGCATCACCGATGCTGTCTTTACGCCGCGGGGCCATGACGGCGTGCACTCCGTGTTGTAGGGCCAATATGCCTGGGGGCAGCAATTGAAAATAATAGTTGAGTAATAGTTGAATAAGGGGCAGTGGCCACATCAGCCGAGCTTCTGCTAGAACAAAAGCAGTTGAGGGGATAACTTATTGACTGGGCTGACAGCCTGAATGACGCTGATTATGACCGCCTGGTCGTTCTGCCCCTGTGTGTGTGCGTGTGCGTGTGCGTGCGTGTGCGCGTGTGTGTGTGCGTGCTGTGGTCTCGTTGGTTGCAGCAGGTGCAGGGGCCACCCCCTTTAGTGCACTCTCTTCTCCTCTTTCTCTGTCTCCTTGGTTGTGGCCCTCAGGGAAAGCCTCGGGGCCACTCCAGCCCCCTCGCCCCGACTGTCCTCAGCTGATTCCACAGACTAACGTTTAGCCCATACTGCCAAAACAGAAAGCATATTTCCATCATAAGAGTGTTTTGCCATCGCCATTAGCGACAGCGCTCATTTGCATGTTAATTGTGCAGTTAGAGAGGTGCTGTTGACACTTCCCTTTGTGCATTATACGGCCGAGGGAAGTGAGAGGATGGGACCCAACAATGCCATCCGTGTGGGTTATTGTTTTGGGTCTGGACACATCAACCACTATTATGGGTTTTCCAGACATAATGGAAAAGACATAAACAAAGTTAAGTTCACCAGAGTGGTAGGCTTTTGTTATTGATTTTTGTTGGAACAGACATCAGTAAAATATAAAGGACTCAATTATCAAACAATCATAATTTAAGAACGGCCGATAAAAGAAAGCATGACACAGTTTTACTCAAAGAAGAAAAGAACAATGTAACAAAAACATGAAAATGGACAGTGAAATAAATGTATCAATTTATCCAGTATAGAAATGTAACCAAATGGATCCTAAGTGTTCATTTTGGTTACATTTGTACACTGGATAAATTGACATATACACTTAAGTTAGCTCTCTTACATTGAGCCTGTCCCATTTCATTCTTCAGTTCCCCACAGAAAACAATATACTCTGTAGTATTCCAAATAAGTGCTATACAAATGTAGAAGTTGTGCTCAGTTGTCAAATATTACTTTAATATATACATTCATATCACTGTCAATTATTTAGGGGAACATTATCCCATACCTGGGCACATTTCTGATTTATTTAATCTGATCATAGTCGTTCAAAATGAAAGTCAAAGTCGTACGATTTGTCACACACGTTACCGCAGTGAAATTTGTTTCTCCGCATTTGACCCATCTCTTGGAGCGGTGAGCCGCGCCGCACCACACCGTGCTCGGGAATCATTTGATTCGTTGATTTGACCCCCCAATCCAACCCATTGATGCTGAGTGCCAAGCAGGGAGGCATTGGGTCCCATTTTTATACAGTCTTTGGTATGACCCAGCCAAGGATGGAACCCCAACCTCCCAGTTTCAGGCCACTGTCTGGTTCAATGTTGTTTAGGGCAGTCTTGACAGTCCAGACTAGAGGAACCAAAACATTAGTATGATCAGTTCATCTTAATGCTGAGAAAGAAAGAACAGTGCGCAAGACCTTCTTTTCTCAAAACTTCAGATTTGGAATAAAAAAGTTGGTTCTCAAGTTCCTCTTGGGAATGGCAAAGCTTCTGGGACTAGAAGCTATGATGTTGTCTATGACTTATGATTCCAAATTTGGGCAGGTTTCAGCCCAATCTGCCTATTAACATCCATTATAAAATTAAGTTAATATCTAAAGATGGAGTACCATGATGTTTGTACTTTTTCTGCTTTGTGTCTTAACATTACTCTAATGACCCCCAGGTGTGGTTATAATATTCAAATATGTCTTCATGTGTATTTTTGGATTCTGAAAGCTGAAAGCCTTTGAGTCAAAAGGCCCAATCGAAATACCACAACGTTAGTGACATCACAATATCATCCGCTCCCCTAATCCCTCCCCCTTTAACATACACCAACAGCTGTGGGTACGGCTTCCGTTCAGGTGGGTCACCACCCACCTGAAAACCAGATATACTTAATGGACTGGTGGGTGTGGCCACATAAAAACATAATTTTAACATTTTCTGTACACCGTTTTGTAAAAAGTCCTAGTCCTATAGTCTTTCCACGTGCCAGAATTTGGTTCTCCCAGTCCCGGCAGAGTAGTTCCGGAGCAACGGATTGTGTGGCCTTGCTCATTCCCTGATGGACTGATCGAGGGTAGCTACTGGGACGTAAGTCGGGATTTGACGGCTGGGTCGCCTGAGTGAGGGGTATGATGTTGGTAGACCCGAAACCCCGTTGACCTCAGGATACATCACTGAGGATACGTCCCAGGTGCATCCATGCGATGAATTTTTAGTTATAATACGTGCTGATCATATTTTAGGGGGAATGTATATAAAAAAAGAGTGGTGCAACTGTTCACACACTACGTCATACACTAACCATAGCAACCATGCTCATCTGTACAGGCACAAACACACACGGGTACTAACAAAGCCAGTTGTTGGAGTGGTTTGCACCACTCAAAAAGTGTGGAGGTGCTAATCAGGGCAAATATATATAAAAAGTGTGGAGGTGCTAATTTTGCAGTGCGCACAAGACATTTGACACACATACAGACCCACTTACAGACAGCATCCTACAGCACCAGCACCGGCACAGATACAGCGGGCAATCACTGCAGACTCGTGCAAACCAGCTCAGAGACATAAAGTGTGTGTGTGTGTGTGTGTGTATGTGTGTGTGTGTGCGCGTGCACGTGCGCGTTTATGTCTGTGCATGTGTGTCAGCAGTAATGTCCTCCTACGGTGACTGACAGATGGCGTTCAGCGTTTGGCCGTAAATGTGCTCTCTGAGTGTTTGTCTGTGTGCCAGTCGCCTGGAGTTTGGAGACTCCCCGTGAGAGCCTAACTGTCCTGACACTGCTCAAAACCAACTGTCCTTGATTGTCAGCCGCGGCGGGTGAACCACACCACGCACAGAGGGCATGTGTGCGTGCATGCAAGTGTGCTTGCTATAGACGGCATACTGGCTGTTGTCCATCTTGTTCTCAACTGATGGTCAGACCGTCAACTATGAATTAAGCACAGTGCATGCATGTGTACAAATTCAACACAATGTGTATACGCGCCATGTAATGCCATGTACACAGTAAAATCCTCACCGCTAACTCAACTCTGAGTGTACAAATGGAAGATACAAAGTGCACATTTGTGCGTGTTTGCTTGACATACTTAGCAAATTAATTAACATAAACATATGTACATTTTACACTGCACCATACATTTACAGTAGCTATGCATTTGTAGGTGTGTAAATATTTATATTGTGTCCATAGTGTGTGTGTGTGTGTGTGTGTGTGTGTGTGTGTGTGTGTGTGTGTGTGTGTGTGTGTGAGAATGTGTGTACATGTACAGTGTGTTATTAAGAGGGGGGTGCGTGTGTGTGTGTGCGTGTGTGTGCGCGTGCGTGCGCGTGTGCTGTACTGTTAATGTGTCATGTGCACTGCAGCCCTCAGTTACTCTCATATACAGGAACAGACCAGGGGACCGTACTGTATTATGTTAATAGGAGAGATATTATAGAATCTATGTAAATCACTGGTCTCCTCTATACTCAAATGAAGAACCACCTTCCAAACAGGAATCATGACAAATTGTGAACATGTAGAGTTTCTTTCTATGGAGGATTCTTTAGCAAATATTTGCAAAGATTCACCTATAATGGCATGCTTAAAATTAGGGATGCCACAGGAAAATAAAAGGCAAACAGGAGAAATAAGAACAAATAAGAACATTAGAGGCGTGAGAGGAGAGAGCGGGAGACATGTATAGGCTACATTATGGGGATGGCCCATACACAGAGAAATATGGAGAGTTATTTTAATACTTTGGAAGTTTACAGTGCAATAGCAGGGGAGCAGAGTGAGGAAGACAAGAGATTCTTGGACGCAGTTGAAGCTGCCGAACTGACGCGAAGAGATGTGTCCTGCGTAACGTATCAAAAATGTTGGTACGAGTCACTGTGTGTGTGTGTGTGTGTGTGTGTGTGTGTGTGTGTGTGTGTGTGTGTGTGTGTGTGTGTGTAAAAATGTGTGCCAGCTCTGGGCCTGGCAGAGCACTGGGTGACAGTCTCCTCTCAGCAGGAATAGCTGAGCGACAAAGTGAAACATGGTCATGAGCAGGAGGACTCAGGGAGAGCAACGACTGGAGCCAAGAACAGACACCACCAGATAGAGAGATCACACCCTGCCGCGTTCGATCCGTCCCAAATGAAATAAACAGGTCTGAGAACATCCCTCCTGCATGGGCCGAGCATAATGAGAACATAAACAAAGGTTTGAAAATGAGCTGAAAGCGTGTGTGCATGCGGGTAAGCATTTCTTTTGGGTGGGCAAAAATGACACCCTTCTGTAGTCAAGGCAACATGTTTAAACTCAAGGAAGACAGACAACAAAAACAGCATCTCCACCGCCCTTCTCCCGTTTGCCGTGATGTCTCACTCTCAACCGATACTTTCACACAGCCTGTGACCTTGGAGAGAGGTATAGGTCTACCTACCTATACATTTTCCATAAGGTTTAACCCTAGAAAACAATTTTGGTGTCCATAAAACATCTGGTAACTCATCTACAGTGACACATGGTTGAACATTAATGCTACACAATTAGCGGCCTGAATAACTGATTGGAAATTGGTTGAAATTTGAAAGCGAACTGAGCTTTTGAAGCATCACTCTTAACTCACTTTCAGATTCGTTCATTTGCGGCTGAGTTGAGAAGAGCCACAGGGAATTTCTCTCACGCCTCTGTTGGCAGCAGCATTAAAACACATAGGCCTACATCTCTCCAGCCCTGTGATACTGCCTGCTGATTAGCAGCAGTGTACACAGTTACTCACACAGGAAGGATACGCCACACACACTCCTTTCCCTTCTATTATGCATAATTTGGAATGCAGGCTAATATACACATACACCTCTCCACTCTTTCCCTGTCCAGATGTTAGACTCATTCCACCTACCAGCAGCAGTTGGCGAAACTAAATTAAAACTTTGAAATAATTACAGAGCATCTCTTTAATTTGAGTTATCTCCGACACTACCTTTCATCATCTCAAAAGTGGCCATAAAAAGCCCAGTCGCAATCAACAACCAAGACTTGGTGCTTCTCATGTTCCTCCAAATGTCTGAAAAGCGTTTCATTATGTCCTCCCGGGTCCAACCCTCTGTCCGTGAGTTGGCAGCCATATAGAACCCAGGCGTTAGCCTGCTACCTAGCCTGGTCCGTGGGTTGGCAGCGATGATAAGGCAGCCATTAGCCCTTCTCCCTTTGGCATGGGTGCAGCTGGCATGGCAGGGCCTCATTGATGGTGCTGCCAGGCAGACTCCGTCACAGTTGGTGATTTTGATCAATATCAACGTAAACAACACCCAGACAGCTTGTGAGAGAACAAACAAACATGTAAATAACACGTCAACACACTGACAAGCTGGACAGTGCGGTTTTTAGTGGAGTGGACAGGGAGATGCATTTAGGACTACATTTTTGCCCTACAGTACATTTAATTTGTTTTTGTGTGGCTACAGTAGCTAGTGCCCAGTATCAAAGGTTTTATCATGGAGAGTGGGCAGACAGTTTGAATATAAATGTATATATTTAGATAGAATTATATACCTTGCACTATTAGAGGGAGCGGAGCTGTTTCATCATGACATTGAAATGTAGTCTGCTAAAATAGCATTTTATTACCAATAACTTTGTTATCTATATTCTCTACTCTCCTTTAACCAAGCCTGGTGTCCCTATTGGACATGTCATATAGACAAACATTTTGTGAAAATAGACAAAGAGATTTGGTGTTGAGGGAAAACCCGGTCAATAAAGTATATTGGGCTTAAGTGGTTAAGTACCCACTTCAATTTAAAATGATTCCCTGCCCTCATTACTTGGCACAGAAAGTATTGTAACTAAATAAGTAATGTAACCTTTAATTATATGGGAAAGTAGAGGAAACTTTCCTCCATACCATAGGAGTGTCGTAAAAGTCAATGATGTAGTCTGCCATTGAAACCAAACTGTCTTTCATTAGACGATCCAACTGAGAATACACTTCGCACGCACAATCCTTTTCCTCTTGCTGAAACACGCCGTCCAGTTTTGCTAATAATGTCGCCATACCAGTATCATTGTCCATGTCTGCTGATATCTCCAAAGCGATTTCCCTGGCCCTTCCTTCCAGTACCAAAGCCACTGCAAGCGCCTGCTTCTTCTTGTCAAGTTCGGTAACTCGCGCCCATATGTTGACTTCATTTTTCCAACATTCATACGGCCTGGTTTCGTCAAACTTCGGCGGTACTCTGTAGTTCGCAGCCATCTTCAAACCATCCTCTGCTACCAATGTTGATCACGACTTAATAAACACGACGTTTATTCAGTTTTAACTCACTTTATTCACCATACACCGGCAGGACCTGTAAACACAGGTTCCCTCCACAATTAACATCTGAGGTTCAGATGCACTCACTGCGCATGCGTGTATATATATCTGTGAGTGTGTATTACCGTAAAGCAGGGATGTCAAACTCAAATACACAGTGGGCCAAAATAAAGAAATCGGTCGAGGTCGAGGGCCGGACTGTGTTTCAACACATGGGCACCGCGGTCATGAGGACGTCCCAGGCAAACAGCAAAAAAGTAAATGCATTTAAAACTGAAAATGCATTATTATTAAGCTCAGTTTCCTGTTCTATGATCCTCACTGCACTCGCAGTGCATTGTGGGACTTGTAGTATTATGGTGGTCCGTGCAATATACCAGAGGGCCAGTTCTAATACTAATTAAATATCATCCCGCGGGCCAAAGATAATTCACTCACGGGCCTGATTTGGCCCCCGGGCCTTGAGTTTGACATATATGCCGTAAAGGGATACCATAGGAGTGTCGTAAAGTGGAACACGAGTTAACAAAGCTGTCCATAAGAGGGTCTGTCGGTCCATCTGTCTGCCTGGGTCTAATCTTGCAAACCACTGGACCGATCAACATTTTCAGAACACACCGTCACCAGGTTAACGTAGAATCCCACTAGTTTTTGTTCACTTAATGGTGTATACCCTTTGAAAATATTTAACTTAAAAAAAATAAAAAAAATAAAAAAAAAGTCAGTGGGCCTCGGATTGCTGAAATTTGGACATGCCGCCATCGGCTAGACTCCAATCCGTCTTTAGGGAAGTAAATGGCAGTCAAATGGGGTTGAAACATTGCCTTAATACATCATAGATGTGTCATATGCAGGCTGCAGTTCCACGGGAAGCCACATTGTTACTGGACCCAGTCTTGTCATGTCATATCATGCAGTGGTTCCCAAACTGTGGTGCGTGCACCCCTTGTGGTGCGCGAGCGCCTTCTAGGCCCTAGAAGGCCTTTTCATGTCGCGCACCCCCTAGAATCTAGGGGGTGCGCGACATGAAAAGGCTAATGGTGGTGCTATGGTTTTATTTTAAATATATGAACATATTATGCCAATATATGGCAAGTATATGCAGAATATAGCCTATGCTGCATAATTATACATGCCATATTCAGGTTCATATATGTGCATATATGTGGATAAATAGGAAATATATGTCTCTATAGCTTATGCAATTTATATTTCCATGTGGTGGGGTGCGTCAGCTAGGTCGGGAGGTAACAGGGGGTGCATCATGGCCAAAAACGTTTGGGAACCGCTGTATGAAAATCAACAGATAATCACCAGTAGCAGGTGACTTACTGTATCACTCGAATGCAATCGAGCCAGCAGGCTCGCCTGCTACTTACTGGCTGTGATTAGGAAACGTGGAGACGTCCGACGTGGCCACGTTGTCCTACTATTACTAGCACTACCTCTAGTCGGCCACCTAAGTCCCCTAACCTCATATAAGTATTAACCGGCCACGTAAGTCGGTTTCATGATGTTTTCGCTTAGACGGCAGTCATTTCACTTCCGTGTTTCCTATAATCGCTGCCTGGAGTAGGCTCCAGGCGAGCCTGTTGGTGTTATTGCATTGGAGTGATAAGTAACCTACATGGTGATGATCGGTTGATGACATTCGAAGCGGGTGCCGATATCATCTCTTCCTCACTAAAGACAACTAACTTGACAAAACACCAGGTTTACCAAAAACAATTGAATCTATAGCACAAAGAGCTTTCCATTTGATTTAGTGCTTTTATACTTTGTTGGAACCTATCCCCAGCCAGTCCTGTCCGGCTCAGCTTGGCATGGCTCAGCAGTGTGAACACGGTTCGGGTGTAGAGGAGGAAACAGACTAGCAAAGCACGGTTCTAATTATAAACAGACATTATCATGGGTGTGAAACCAGAAGTGACAGCAGCAGTGGTCATCCAGACATTAATGCACGCACAAGTGCGCGCACGCACGCACGCACGCACGCACGCACGCACGCACGCACGCACGCACGCACGCACGCACGCACGCACGCACGCACGCACACACACACACAGTCTCACACACACACACACACACACACACACACACACACACACACACACACACACACACACACACACACACACACACACACACACACACACACACACACACACACAGTGTGTGTATGGGCCAGAGTCATCATATGGACAAATCACAACTGCTCTGGCTCAGTAATGTCTGGCAGATGTTAACGCTTTGTACCTAATGACTCCCTTGAGGCCTCACCCATTCAGATAGGACACTGCTATGCTGGGGGATGTGTGTGTGTGTTTGTGTGTGTGTGTGTGTGTGTGTGTGTGTGTGTGTGTGTGTGTGTGTGTGTGTGTGTGTGTGTGTGTGTGTGTGTGTGTGTGTGTGTGAGAGAGAGAGAGAGAGCGAGAGACGCTTTTATTCCTTAAATCTATTTGCATAGATTTGAAATTTGATTGAGATAGACAAACCAGTCATCATTATTTAAAAAATATATAAACATATGGTACATTATCATTGCATTTAATACAGTTGAAAGCAAAATGTGTCTATAAACGTATCCATTGTTTATAAACTATAAACAGTGGTCTATCGACAATGAATGTGTGAGAGAATATAAGTGAGTCTCACAATCTGTCATTATTCAGGAGTGTACATTGCCTCGACTTTGTGGATGATATCGCACTCCTCTCACAGCTGTCCAAAAATAAAAATAAATGTGGATAAACAACAAAAGTATGAGTTTACAAACGTGAGAGGATGTCACGGACTTCAACGCCCCATAGCCTGGAGGGATGCGACGCTCTGATTGGTTCAGAAACTTCAGAGGCAGCGTTTCAAGCTGAAACTTCAAAATAAAATGGCCACCATTTCCGTTTGACTACACCTTTAAATAAGATCTGGAAAACCAAAAACATGTCACTCAATATGAAGCTCAAAATCGTCAACTCCAACGTCAAATCCGTACTGCTGTATGGATCAGAAACCTGGAGGATCACCAATAAACTGCAGACTTTCATCGACCACTGCCTTAAGTCGCATCCTCAGGATCTTCTGGTCAAACCTGGTCACACCAAACAAGAACCAGTAGAGGTACAACTGGGCTCTGTACAACTGGGCTCTGTACAACTGGGCTCTGTACTCCTCTTCATTGTAATCCAATGATTAGCTGACAGTGGAGGAGTCATCTGAGAACGTTTGTAGGTGGCATGCATGTGCCTGCCATGGGTTGATTGGGTTGACTGTCAGAGGTGTAGATTGTGAACATGAAAAGTGACAGCACAGTTCCTTGGTGAGTGCCCGGTGTTGCTCAACAGCACAAGTGACAGGCCCTAGTGGAGAGGTATCAAGAACATGACTCTCATGGTGCTGTACTGCTGCATGGCATCTCCAGGTGGAGCAGGGAGACGTTCCAGTTACTGTAATTTGCTTTATGATTACAGTAACTCACACTGAACTTCTTTGTACTTTAATATAGACTATAGAGACTGGCACCTTCGTATAAAACATCGAAAGCACATATTCAACAAAGCATCATTGCTGAGGTTAAAACACAGATGCAATAGAGCGTCGCAGTCCCGCCCCCTACCATGGACCAGGAAATGAATCCCAATGCATTTTTCCCATAGACATTTCAAAAAGTATTTAAGCCAACTCGAGTCGTGACAACTCATGACAACACAAACAATATTTTGGACCAAACAAATAATTACAAAGAAGAAAAACAACAAAAAAAGTGTTGTAACCTGCCGTTTTTTTCTTCTTTCTAATTATTTGTTCGGCCCAAAAAAATTGTGTTTGTTGTCATGATTTGTCACGACTCGAGTTGGCTTTGTCCGTGGCGTAAACGTCTTTAAATAAATACTTTCTGAAATGTCTATGAGGAAAATGAACGGAGAATCATTTCCTGCATGGTCCATGGTAGGGGCGGGACTGCGACGCTCTATAGTCAATAAGCTGAGAACAAGACAGCAACACTAATACAGCTCACACATACAAAAAAAAATCACTTTGTATGAGAGAGTGAAAATGGTTTACCGGGACCTCTTGCCCATGTCATAAAAGCAGCAGTACTCCAGTTTGCTGGATTGCGTATGGCGGCAGCAGCAGATGCTGTCCTAATGGCCACTGGATGCTGCTGTGGAAGCTAGCAGCTGGTAGCCATGACACTAACTACCACCAGGGAGAGAAGCCATGCTATGCATCCACCAACCAGTTCCAACACTCCATCTCAGTGTTTTAGCTGAATTGTCCAGTCACACAAGGCAAAAGGGTACAATTTGCATTGGATGAAAAATATGCCATTTCTGGCTTGCAAGAACCTCAAGTTGAGTTTTTTCTTTTTTTGAGAGGGTGTAAATGAGATGAATCTGGCATCAACCCTAGATTCAGTTCACTATCTTCTGAGATTCAGTGTTTGAAACCGTGGCCAGATCTCCTGCGGAATTAACAATAATGAATGAAGAATGGACTTTCCTCTTTGTAAATACATTTACAAATGTATTGTACATAGTACAATCTTAGTGTCAATATAACTCAGAGAGTGTTAAATCTAAGGTGCAGTAAGTGATATTTGAGAAGTAGTTTGTTCAATAACAGGGGTCGTGTCTCTCCATCTCTTTAATAAACAAACAATCTGGTGATTCACCAATTTCATCTAATCGGGAAAGATAAGTATTTATTTATAAAATGTAAGCTATTATTTGTTCCAACTCCAATTATTGTCAATTGTGAGTTCTCTCACTTGAGAGCATGACATTGGTATCCTGACCTGAAAATGTATTTTCTGTTTATTAATTAAAGAGCTGGCTATTCAACACTTATTTAAACATAAAAAGTACAAGTGTACAAACAGGCACAGAAGAGACTATTTCCTTTGGTGGTTAAAAACAGCTTGTAGGTTCCACATCTAGATAAAAGGGAAACATACATAAGTAGGAAACATACAGTATAGATAAAAAGGAAACATGGTAAGAGGAGTGGCTATATGCATAAGTGAGATGACAAATAAAGGGTATAGTAGGAATGCAAAAATTGCTGGTCCAAAGTACAACTAAGATTATATACTACATAAGTAATATTACACATATGTAAAATACTGGTGTCACTTTGAAAGAAACAGCAGTTGACTTTAAGGGAACTTGTGTTAGCACAAGACACATTCCATTTTGACCTGAGATCAGATTAAAAAAATGTCTTCTACATCCTGACAGTTTTCTGAAAAAGCTATGTTTCTATGTCAGTCGTTCTTCGATTTTTCAAAAATAGCTAAAGCATAACATCAAAAGGGGTTCCCGCCCACAAAATGGGTTAAAGAATTGGCAGCACAAGACACATTTTAAAGAATTGGCAGCAAGTTGCCAAAACAGTATATGATAAGCTACTGAAAGATACAAACATGCATTACATGCAATATTACTCAGCAGTTTAAAACAGTAGAGGGAACAATGTCAGTGCTATGAACACCCTTTACATCTGTGTGTGAGTTTTACAAATATTGAACCAATAAAAAGTATCTCCACATTAATGGTAAAAAAAAAAAGTACTTGGGTAAGTGATGATAATATAAGGACACATTTAAGTATCTGACAATGTATAAGGCACTATACCAACTTTGATGAGGCAGTATGGTGTTCTAAAACTGAAATGTTTATATTTTGGACATAGCTGATTTCTGCCCTACATCAGGGATA